>NW_027526239.1:102500-318872 GCF_048455015.1 Haemaphysalis longicornis
ACGTCTCACGGCGCACAGCTGGCGTGCCCGGAGCCGGCCGGAGCCGCCACCGCCGCTGCCGCCGTGACTGGATTGGATTGGATTGAATTGGAAATCGCTTTAGCAACAGTAAACATGATAATCAGCTAATCCTATGCAACAAACAATGAAAGCTAAGAAAATTACCCCACCTTCCCGCGAGGGGAACCCTGTGGAGATGCGATGCATCTTGGGGGTTCACTTGGTGTTTCCGTTTGGTTGATTCTCTAATTGCGTGAAACGTGTGAGGAACGCGTATGGTGTATTCTTTATTTAACACGCGGCGTAACGTTAACGATGACAGCCTTGTGGTCGCTGAAGTGTACGGGTAATGGATGGTGAAGTAACGGGACCACCGTGCAATTTGCAGCGAAGATCAAGTCTATGCACGGGCCCGAAATCGGAACGCCGGTGCTGGAACGACCGCGGCTATGACGCAACACAATCCAACACAATCCACTTTAATCCAATCCAATCCAAATCCAATCCAAGCCAAGCCAAGCCAACCCAATCGAATCCAATCCAATGCCCCTCGCGAGATAGTGTTCGCTATCGGAGAGGAGAGGGGGTGAGCGGCGGAGAGCGCAGCTCGCGCGGCGAGGAGAATGGGGGAGGGGTGTGGACGGACAACAACGTCGTATGGAGGGACAAGGCAAGTGAATGAGATGCAGTCGCATCTAATAACCAGCGGAACCTTAGCTCACGCTATGTATCTTCTGGCATAGCCGAGCTAAGCCACTGCTAATTTTTTACTCCACTCGTAGAAGAGCTCACGAGGCTCAGGAACGACAGTGCTCCGTCCCCGTGACGGACGTATCCGCGTTCTCGCGAACACGCTAAATTTTAAAGCATAAGAAGCCGGAACGTCGAGTAGCTCGTCACCAACGATACTAATTCTTACCAGCACCGGAAAGGATATCCCGAAATCTCAAACCTCCTAGCACGGGAGTGACCGTGACCGCTGGTGGAGCTGGGAACAGTGTTCGCGTGACTGAAGTGATTTGCTGGGTAACTTCACCGTGACGTCTCGTCGTTTGAGGGCTGCTGCGTTCGTTGCCTGCTTTGGTTCGTCTTTGTTCTCGATGCCGTTTGCTAACGTCCAGTCGATGCCTCACGTTTGCGCCCATCCGAAATTTTTTGTGCGTTACATTTACCATAGGGCAGTTCTTCAAACTGTGTCTGTATTCGTCAAAGAGTTCGATCGTCAATTCGGAGCAGAGTGGACGTGTCTGCGCCCTCGTCCGCTTCATCATGGCTTTGGATGGACCACGCCGGTCGTCGGCTTGTGCTCTGCTAGTGCGGACTGTCGAGTGCAAGCTACCGCTCTCTGTCGGTCTCTGTCATGTGCAGCGAACTCCCAAGAGGTCGGAACTGCCGCCGACCACACTCCCCTCCACAGCCAGCTCGCGTCTATGCTTCAGCGTTCCCGTCGAGGCTCCTCGCCTCCTAGACGCAGCCTGCCGATAGACAGCTGTGTTCGAGGTGGGCCGTGTGCGACGAGGCCGACCACACTGGAAGCACTCTCCAGTATTCTCTTCTCATCTTTCTAACATTTACTTTTCTCTGTCCTATCCTGTAATATTTAACTATGTTGCCACCCCTGCACCGGTTTGAGGGCAGGGGAACTCCAAGATGAGTTCTGTAATTTCGTGAGTCTATTTCTTTCAGTCTTCCTTTACCCGAACTGCTATCACCACCACCGCATGCGTCGAGGTGCGGTGTTTGACCGATTGTTTTGTTGTTAGCACTACCTGCAGCAAACGCCTGCTTCGTTCCTGCTTCGGCTTGTGCATGCGGGAAGCTTCCGTGCAAAGTGTGCGAGTTGTAATGGATGTAATGGATGGACACTGGATGAACACTGGATGGGTGAACTTAAAATGAATGGACACTGATCGAAGCATACCAACTGCCAAGAGAAAAATAAAAAAAAGTTAGTGATTTTTTTCTTTAGTGCATTGTTGTTTTGGAAGACATGTCGTGGCTCCTCATAAAGCATTACAATTGTTGCTTTCGGATATCTGCCAGCGGAGGTATAAGTCATTGATTGATTCATTGTAGGGTTTAACGCGCACACGCAACGCAGGCGATGAGGTGCACAGTAGTGGAGGGTTCCGGATTAATTTTGACCACCTGGGGATCTTTAACGTGCGCCGAAATCTCGTACACACGGGCGTTTTTACTTTTCGCCTCCATCAGATAAGCGGCCGCCGCGGCCGGGAATCGAACCCGCGGAGGTATAGGTCACATCTGGTAATCTTTCAGAGTGATTGGAAACCAAAATTTCACCGCCTATAGCAGATTTACTCTAACAAATGTAGCAAATTTCATCCCTAAATATTTTTTCTCAAGACAACTCAGCAATAAAATAAATTACGTTGCGAGTCACGGGCCATGAACGTAACTTCTTCTGAAATATGTCTACTTCTGCAGAAAGACCGGATTAATCGGATGGGAGCATTATCGGATATACCGAAGTCCCGAGTAAAGTGTCCACACCAGCGCTAGGACCTGGGGGTAAAGATATGCCGCTTTTCTGTAAAAATGTTGGTCCCCTTATATGGCAGCATGTTAAGAGAAACAAAAAGCTATTGAAATAAATTTATGGCGACAGTTGAAGGGGGGGGGGGTGGAAGTCAAAACGACATGAGCCTTTCACAAAGCAAGCTTTAGGGAATACTGGATTCGGGATGCGTTTTACGGTGTGAGGACATTAACATGAGCGTCTGCTCCACGAATAAAAAATATTTATTCTCTCTCTCTCTTTTTCAGTGCCAAGCAGCTTCTCACCGCAGATTAGCAGCCGTTAACATTGGGTAACACAATAAACAAACAGGGTTAGTGATGCCGAGAGCTATCTTCAGAGATTCTTTCGCACATTAAAGGGTCGAACCGCTACCACCCTTGGCCGTGGAAGCGAAAAAAGGCCAACCCTACACTTCGCACCTAATTTATGAGTAGCTAATGGCAGAAATTATGTCTATTACCCCAAAAATGACCCTCGTGAAGTTAAAAGCTTTCTATAATTGAAGCTTAATAAGCGCCTGAGGAATTAGGCGGGCACACTTTTGTCAGAAATGTTCGAGTGCCGGGATTTTTTATTTTGAAATATTTTATTTTTCGCTTCCTGCGATACACTGGCAGGGGAGAAAAGTGAAACAGCGCAGCTTCTGCACTCCTTGTACGCCACACTCGACAGCACGGCTGATATACACTTTATTCATACATTCTCTAATCCACAAATCGATACAACTGCTTACTAGGATGTTCGCTGAGAACGATACGAAAAAAATGACGCAAGCCCCATTACGTTTTTCCCGAGACATCTGTGGCTGCTTTTGATGCTTTCACAGTGAACATTTGCTTTAATTACATACAGCAGGAACACGATCAGAGAAAGTTGTTGGTGAGATATTTAAGACAAAATAGCGCAACACACGGGACGGGCGAACACAAGCACTACGGACGGGCGCTATGTGTTCTTTCGTCCTGTCTTTTGAACTATTTTTTTTTCTTAAATAGTTACATGCAGAATAAAATGATGAGAACAGCGTTTAAAGCAACAGAGTAAGAGAAAACACAGACACGGACGCTGGCTATCAACTCAGCAATCTTTATTGCTCTGCTCCAGGCAATATCAAACGTTAGTTACATACAAAACGTCGTTCCCAATGGTCACTCACCGTATTCGAATTGTTTCTCTTACTCTTTGGTCACAGCAGGTCTACAATGAATGATAGCCTCTCTGTTTTCTTTACCGTTACATTATTCTCTCTCTTTGTACCTACATACGCACACACATAAACGCAACAAAACAGCCGCTTTTGACCCCTCCCTTCACAAGGCCGCACTAAGAGAAGTTTTCAACATTAAATACTAAAGCCGGATTTTAAAATGAATTACATTCATCGAGTTCAGCCCCAATACAACTGTTTTGGGTTTTATTTTTACTAAACAAGCAACACAGGTTACAAGATTCCCGGAAAATAAAAAAAACACGAAAGCATATTGCGTATCCGCATGTTCCAAAATGTATCACTAGCATTGTTCACACTCGCACGCTTAGTTTAGCAGTTACGACATGCTTACCGTTGATGCAAGCTTGAATATTTATAGTTCATGCCATAATCTGGTGGAACAGAACATCCGAACATACTGAACGTCAATGCCCTGAATCAATTTGTTTGAGATAACAGGAGCTAATTTATTTGCATTCGGAACTTCGAATATTTGCGGAGTACGAGTTTAGAAATGAATGAAATAAACGTTTATTTTAGAGGCATTATTAAAGACAATAACAAATTGAAGGAAATAATAAATTTACACGAGGGCCTCTGGGACAAAAACAAACAATGGAGGTGCTGGGTATCGATCCCAGTACCTCTCGCATGCTAAGCGAGCGCTCTACCATCTGAGCTACATCCCCACGGGGAGACGGTGCAGTCGGGTCCCGTTAGGTGCGTACACCGCTCCAGCGTAAACTAGATCACGCGAGAGTAGCCGAAGCAAACCGGCTCCCGCCGCGGTATCTCCTTTGTGCATTTTAATGTTCGGGCTCGGCTCGCAGGTCAACCACCGAGCGCCGTTTGGAACGTTGGTGTTTTTTTGACGTTAAAGTTAAGCATGATTCTGAACAAGGGAATTTTGTAAGGGTGCATGGTGCATCTAGAAGTCATGAATGAAATGTGAAATAGGTTTCAATTTTTATTATTCGTGTATTCCCAAAGGGCACCTGGAAGCCTTCTTCTGAGGCAAACAAAGAGAAATATTGCACTCAATAAATGATGCTGAGAAAAAATAGAGTATTTACAACAACTATTTGAAGTAATACAACGCGCGCTACAAGTGTAGCTTTTATAACGCAGGCTGCCAATAGGGTGCAAGCCCTTTGGCAACCTATTCGTACCTTTTCGACACTTTAGGGGGACGAATAGGGTTGGGTAATTTGACATACCTTGGGGTGTAGACCGTCTGCCTTTACTGTTACGGTGACCTTTAAAGCCCCCAGTTTGTGTTCGGTTGCCCCACCTTTATCCTGAAACTATTTTTCATGTGGTTGCATTGCCCTAAGGGGATAGGGAACATGTATTCAGCCTATATGGAACCGCTGACACGGCGGCACGGCAGGCGGTGGGCGCGCAGTTAAAATGGGACGTTCATAAAAACAAAAGACAGAAGACATTTTACTTTCTGAAGGTAGATCACCAGCGAAGTTATTCAGCAAAGGGCATCCGAAAGACGCCCAATTTAGGGGAAAGGAGTGAAGAAGTTTTATTGCTTTTGAACATAGAAGGCAGTCGTCTAAGAAATACACGAACGAACTTTTATTTTGACTCTCACTGGCCTGAAAAACGGTGCCTTGTGACAACTAACCCCTCAAAATACATATCCAAGTGGCGAGACGTAGAGGCATGAGGTATACGTCATGTTTTTATTTCATAAATGGTACCTATTATTAACTAATCTACTCAAAATGCATAACGAAGTGATGAGACGTTTAGGCTTCAGGTCCAAATGATGATTTCAACGGCTTGCAGCGTTAGTAATGACCACATTCACCGGGGCGTTCGTTTTGCAGTGTAAGGGCAAACGGTTAAAGAAAGGCTAAAATATTAATCAGGCTATGACCTAGTTTGCTGTATTTTTCAAAACAAGCAACGCCCTCTATAAGCTTCGCAAAAATTGAATGTAGACGATAGCGCACATTTGCGTTTCCGCGACCCCAGCTATGTTTTTGGCTAATGCTCGCATGCTCGATGTAGGGACTACGACGTGTTTCCAGTCGAAGCAATGTCGCGTACTAGTAGTCCGCCGAATATTGGGCTAAACAGAATATATTAGAACTCCCCCGGTTTCGAGGTCCAGAATGTAGTGCGTCTGAAGTGCCCAGAGATATTTGATTTGCATTCGGAACAGCGAATATTTGCGCAGCGCAGTAATACAAACACTATCGCTGTAATGTCAAGGAGAAACGAAGTGTGACCGCGCCGATATAAACGGGAACCCACATAGAGCACAATTTCATTTTATGCAAGTCAGACTGCGGCATAACTCAGAAGCAGGCGAAGTCTGTACACACGACTTTCCAAATACACACCTACCGTGTGAGTATGTATAATCCACATGAACCAAATTCTCCGATTTTGCCTGTTCTGGCACATATATTTGTTTTTGCTCTCCGTTTGTCCATTACTGCACATTCTTTTGAAAGCCACTTGGAAAAAAAGACATGGAGGTGCTGGGTATCGATCCCAGTACCTCTCGCATGCTAAGCGAGCGCTCTACCATCTGAGCTACACCCCCACGGTGGGAAGGTGCAGTCGGATCCCGTTAGGTGCGTACAACGCCGCGATGGAAACTAGATCAGGCGAGAGTAGCCGAAAAAAACCGGCTCCTGCTATGGACTCAACGTTGTGCATTTTAATGTTCGCGCTAGGCTTGCAGGTCAACTGCCCAGCGCTGCGTGGAACGTTGGTGTTTTGCGATGTTAAGTTTAAAAACGACTCTGATTAAGGGCTTTTTGTAGGGATTCATCTAGAGGTCATAAATAAACCCTGAAAATCGTTTCAAGTTGTATTATTAGTATATTCCCTAAATCAGTAGGTTCCCCCAAAGCATTGTCCTCGGGAAATAAAAATAAATATTCCACACAATAAATCATGGTTAGAAAAAGAGCAAGTATTTATAACAACTATTTGAAGTAATGTAGCCGACACGGCAAGGGTATTCGTTGATTAGGTACGCTGTCAATAGGTTGCCAGCCCTTTGGCAACCTTTTTGTGTGTTTTCGGCACTTTAGGGAAGCGAATTAGGTTGAGTAACTGGATTACCTTGGGGTGTAGACCCACTACGCTTACCGTTACGGTGGCCAACAAAGCCCGCAAGTTCTGTTCGGTTGCCCCACCTTCTTCATGATTTTTTTTTATGGCTTTATTGCCCTTATTTGACAGGGAACCTGTGTTGAGCCTATATGGAACCACCGGCACGTCGGCATGGCAGGCACTGGGCTCATAACGACAGAAGTCATAAGCCATTCTATTCTGTGAAGGTGGATCACCAGTGAAGATATTCAGCATGGGACGTACGGAGACACACAATTTAGGGGAAAGGCCTGAACAATTTTAATTTTGAGCTTCGATGGAAGTCGTCCAAGAAAGTAGTTGAAACACTTATAGGAGCAAAAGGAAAAGGGAAGAGGGTGGTGGTGAAGCGTCTCTAGTCCAGGTCCCTAATCCATCGAGTTGCCGGGCCGACTCGATGGCCCGAGAAACTAAGATGCTTTGGCGGGCCGGGTCCGGGCTGGTCAGCTCAGTCTCCCACTGCTCCGGGGTGGGGGAATGGGGGTGGGGTTAGGGGAGTGGAAACAGGAGGATACGAGGTAGAATGTGGTGAGTGGCGTGTCGCAGTGTTGGCATCGACGGGGGTATACAGTGGGTGCGATCTGGTGAAGGATGACGTGATTGTAGACGGGGCCGGTCTGAAGGCGACGATAGATTATGGCTTCCTGGTGGGTCAGGGAGTGGCGTGGAGGGGGCTAGACGCGTCAGGTAAGGGCGCAATCTTATACAATGTCGTTGTACGTATTATCGAGGGAGAGCTTGAGGTCTAACACAATTGAAAGTTGGGCGAGTTGGTGATACATCTTGGGAAAAAGCGCGAAAAACGACTACACGTAGAAAAGAATACAGAATACAGGCTAGGAGCGCGCCGTCCTGTATTCTTTTCTACGTGTAGTCGTTTTTCGCGCTTTTTCCCAAGCTTGAGGTCGTGGGCGTTCGTGCGGGGTGGTGGGATCACTTGGCCATTGATGGAGAATGCCCGGGAGCGCAGAGCTCGGGTTGCACCGTGGGCCACTTCATTCCCTGGAAGGCCGCAGTTCCCGGAAGTCCAGATGATCGTGGTGGTGGTCTCGTCGGGTAGGCGTTAGAGGAGAGGAATGGCCTGGTGTGGGGCTAGACCTGCCTGGTATAGGCGGCACGCCTGCTGCGAGTAGGACACTACAGTGATGTGGAGAAGCTTGGGGGGGGGGGGGTGGCTACGAAGGCGATCGCCAGAGCTTCTGGCGTCTGCATTCTGTTGCCGTGTGTGGTGGCGGCAGTGGAGATTCAGCCGGCGTGATTGAGGGTGACCAAAGTTGTGCGTCCAGTGCAGGAGTTATAGGCAACGTCAGTGTAACGGACCTGGGGCTCATCCACTATATGTTCATGAGAGAGCGGACCCGCGCTTTCCAACGGCCTTGGTTGAAGGTGGGATGCATGCTGGGAGGTATGGGGGAAACGTAAAAGCGGTGCTTGATGGTAGTTGGGAGGCGTTGTGGCCGGTCTTGATTTGGCGGCGTAGGCTAGCCGAGAATGCGGAGAACGAAATGGCAATTTTGCATGAAACACAGGCGTTGAAGTTGGGTGTTTGTCTGAGCCTCCACAAGCTCTGCAAAGACGTTGTGTAGACCCAGTGTGAGCAGTCTGTCCATGGAGGTGTATATGGGGAAGCCGCATGCTCTTTTATTTTGGCTCTTACAGACCTTTAAATTGGTGCCTTTGACAACTAATCTACGCAACGTGCATATCTAAGTGGGTAGACGTAGAAGCTTGAGGTATACGTCATGTTGTGATCTCAAGAATGCAGCGTATTAACAACTAATCTACTAGAAATGCATAACAAGGTGACGAGGCGTTTAAGCGTCAGGTCCGAATGATGTTTTGAAAGGCTTGCGCCATTGGTAATGACCGCGTGTTTATAGCACACACACCGGGACGTTCTTTTTCCCACGCCTTGCCCTGCAAATACATGTTCTGCTTCGGTAGTTTTTTCTCCAAGACTTAGCAAAATACACGGAATCCTAACGATATAAACTTCGCTTTAGAAAAAAAACCTTCAAAAACCGAAATGAGCAATAAACATATTTTCCGTGATTTATTGTAAAGAAGAAGGTTAAATAAAGGCTGGAACTATAACCAGCTGGATATGGCCTAGTATGTTTTTGCATTTTTCAAAACAAGCAACGCCCTCTGCAGGCTTCGTGAAAATTGAATGTAAGCGAGAGACCACATTTCCGTCTCCGCAACCTCAGGAATGTGCCTGGTTGATACTTGCACGCTCTATATCGGGCATACGACGTGTTTGCATTCGACGCAAATTTCCGAATTAGTAGTTCGCTCAAATATTGGGCTAAACCGAGTATTCGAGCTTTTTTCAATTCAAAAGCATACGCATGTACTGCGTTTGAAATGCCCGGAGATACTTGATTTGCATTCGAAACTGCGAATATTTGCGCCGTACGAGTATACAACAACAATTTGTGCAGAGTCATAAACAAATGAAATGTGAACGCACAAATGTGAACGCGACACACAAAGAGCACCATTCCGTGGGCAACTAAAGTATGTCCATCTATCTCTACGCAAGTCAAATTGTCGTATCGCTCCATAGTGGAAGCAAAGCATGTACACATGACTTTCCAAATATACCCAACCGGATGAGTTTGTAATCTACACGAACCAAATTCTTCGATTTTGCATGTTATGGTTCATACATTCGTGTTCGCTCTTCATTTCTCCACTACTTTTCATTCTATTGAAAGCCACTTGGACAAAAAAGGAGATGGAGGTGCTGGGTATCGATCCCAGTACCTCTCGCATGCTAAGCGAGCGCTCTACCATCTGAGCTACACCCCCACGGTGAGACGGTGCAGTCGGATGCCGTTAGGTGCGCACAACGCCGCATCGGAAATTGGATCACGCGAAAGGGCCAAAGAAACCGGCTCCCACGGTGGATTCACCGCTGTGCATTCTAATGCGGGCGCAGGGCTTTCAGGTCAACCGCACTGCGCTCACTGGAACGTGATGTTTTTCGGCAATAAATTTAAGCGAGACTCCCAATAATGGCTTTATGGAAGAATTTGGCTGAAGCTTAAAATTAAAATTTTCAAACTGATAATTCATTACTCCCAGTTTTCCTAATGGTCCCCTAGAAGCAGTGTTCTTGGTCAAATAAAGAGCAATGTTGCCCACGCTGAAAAAATAAATAACTAATTTGTCATTCACAATGCTTGGCGTGCCTTCTGATTTTCTAAATGGTGAGCAGTGCGGAGTGCATCCACAGATAAGAGGCGTAAAAGTCTTTCAACGTCTCAATCTCCCTGTCGCTTTCCGACCGTGTGCCCTTCCTCCTTCGTACGCGGAGGTCAGCTTTATCAGGTTGAATTCGTACAGAAAGGCCTGTGGGAATTTTTGCGGGAATACGGCGTTGAGCAAGAATGGGATGTGCTGCTGAGCCCAAGGACGCGGGTTCGATTCCCGGACGCGGCGGCCGCTCTGCTGATGGAGGCGCAATGTGAAAACGCCTGTGTGCTGGAGATTTCGGCGCACGTTAAAGATTGCCAGGTGGTCAAAATTAATCCGTAGCCCTACACTACAGCACGCCTCATACCCAGATGCAGCTTCAGCACGTTACACAATCAAACAAATCAATCAAAGAAGCATTGGATGGGAGATTTGGGAATGGTAATGTGAGCTGTGCGGAGTGTGGTAACTGGCTCCACCTGGTGGCGCAAAACGGATGAACTTGCAAGCACGCCGAAGGGAAGCCGCAGCGACTGCGCTAATAAAAGTTAGCACGCCTGACCTGTGTGGTCAGTGTGCTTGCACCACCGACAGTGGCTGTTGCGTCTCCAGTGTCATGCGCTATGTTCGCGGGACCTGTCAACACAACTTACGGTGAGGATGGGATATCACGGCAAGACGTGGTCCGACCAGTGAAGTCTGCTAGATGGGCAGCGCTCGTTGTTCCGTTGATGAAACACAAGACGGGCAGCTGCCCATTAGTAGCGATTTCAAGATAACGGTCATTCCTGTAGCACTTGTGGAAACGTATCCCCTGCTGCACACCGACGTTCACAAAACCCCAAGGAGGAGTAAAGTTCACAAAGCTAGATCCGAAGGATGCCTACCAGAAGACGGAGCTGAAGGAGGAATCTCAGGACTTCACCCCCATCAACACCACAAAAGGTTTGCTTCAATACACGAGACTGCCCTTCTGGGTCACATCAGCGTCAACAATACTGACAAGAGAGATGCAAAACCTTCTGAGGGGATTCGATCATGTCGCACTATATTTCGATCACATATCAGTAACGGGCGAAAGTGAATACGAGCATTGGGCAAAATGTCTGCAATGTACTAGAGCGAGTGCAAGTGGGCCTGAAGCTGAAGCTCGCGAAATGTAAGTTTCTGTCACTCGTGGTCGAGTGCTTGAGTCACATAAGTGCTGCCGGACTACGTCCAAATCCCGCTAAGACTGAAACGGATGAGAAAGCCCCCGAACTACAAGATGTAGAAGAGCTTCAAAGCTATTTGGGATGGGTGAATGTCTAAAGGAAGTTCCTCCCGAATCTGTCAGAGGTCCTGCAACCATTGAACCACTTGCGGACTGCTGGGACTAAATGACGCTGGACTGCAGAGAGAGAGAGAGAGAGAGAGAGAGAGAGAGAGAGAGAGAGAGAGAGAGAGAGAGAGAGAAAGAGAGCTTTTTATTAGAAGAGAGCAGAGAGGTCTGCTGGCATGTATTCGTCTACATGCTACTCTGCGGGGATGGTGTGACGGCAATAAAGGCCCCAAAGGAAGCAGGGCGAACGAGAGGGGAAAAAAGGAAGAGGTAAAAAGTAAGGTAACACGGAGTGTTCTGTGGGTCACGTAAAAGTCCAGGTGGTCTCACAGGATGTCGATGTATGGTTCTATATTGTCTCTGCGACACCGATGTCGTGTAAATAATCAAACACTGCGTGTAATACTTTCCGCTGGGATGATGGAGATGACCATGATCCAAGAAGAGCTTTCAATGATAAAAGTCCATTGTTGAGGCATTTAATCTCTTTGGAGAGGTGGTTCCTTTCCTGGTTGTACGCCGGATACTCTAATAAGATGTGCTCAACAGTTTCTGGCAAACCACAGTTATCACAATAAGAGCCTGTGGTTTGACCGAGGTGATGTCGGTAGGAGTTTGAACATGCTGCGTTGAGGCGCAACCGACGGTAGAGCGTCTCAAGTCGACGTGGGATTCGCTCTGGGAGTCTCATTCTCAGGTCAGAATATATATGTTACAGAAAGGGGTGATGAGTTTCGGGAAAAGTCCAGAGGCGGTTTCGTTCCTCTAAGGCAAGCTGCTTCGCTAGCGCTGCAGCCTCGTGTTTTCTTAAGAAAATTTTCCTTACATTGTTCAGTTGTAGCCCTCTGCGAACCACCTCATCTGCTTTCTCGTTGCACCCGCCGCGGTGGCTCAGTGGCTAAGGCGTTGCGCTGCTGAGCACGAGGTCGCGGGTTCGATTCCCGGCCGCGGCGGCCGCTTTTCTGATGGAGGTGAAAAGCAAAAACGCCCGTGTGCACGAGATTTCGGCGCACGTTAAAGATCCCCAGGTGGTCACAATTAATCCGGAGCCCTCCACTACGGCGCGCCTCATCGCCTGCGTTGCGTCGGCGCGTTAAACCCTACAATCAATCAATAAAGCTTTCTCGTTGCCGAGAATGCCACAATGTGCGGGTATCCATTGTAAGTTCATACGATGCCCAGCGACGTAGGCTAGGTGGTGCAGGTAGGTGACGTCTTATGTCGATGGCTTGCTGCGTTACAGCCTGCTTGTTTTGCAGCGGCTGTCGACCTCAAGCAAAACGCAGCTTTATGGGGCAAGAAATAATTGTCTGCGCACCTACCTTGGCCCTCCTAGGAGCTCTTCCTGCGCTGGTACCGCTGCGGAGCCTGGTTGCTTGCCCTTACACGTTCGGCTGCAGGAGACATTATGAATATACCTGAGGTATCGATTGTACACAACCAATCTTTTGACCCGTGTTGTGCAGCTCAACGAACGTTCCAGCTTCGAAGAGATAATAAACTCTATTAACATATCTGTACCATTCCAAGCGCCACCAACCATGCCGTCGGATCCCCCCCCCCCCTCTGGACTCTCTCACCTGTGTGCATAAAACTCAACATACCTGGTGTCAACTCAAAGCAAACTCTCCCTCAACTTTGCCTCCTTCAACTCGCGCTTTCCCATATCAGTGGCCGTTATTCACATATGGCCCACATTTTATGGATGGTTCATCTACACCTCACACCTCACAGTAGTTCATATGGCGTCTACGTTTCGTCAACCGGCCAAGCGCTGTCCTACCGCCTTGAACGTGCAACCTCATCTACGTCGGCTGAGCTTCATGCAATTAAGCAAGCCCTCCGCTACATTCTTCGTCAGCCATCAGCAGAATGGGCTATATCCACGGATTCGAAGACGGCGCTGCAAATCCTACGGCACACCAGTTGCTTCAGCCGTCTGGGCTGCAGTCGAACAGCGTGCCTTCATTAGCAGCAAAGAAATGCTGTCATCCACCCGTGTCCTGGCCCATTACCCTGGGCCGATTAGCCACCCTGGGGTCTCGAAGATGAAGGCTGTATCACGAAGCCATGTGGGGTGGCCGTCGTTGGGCAGCGACATCCTGGCCACGGTACGACAGCTCTGCGCTTGCCAACAACAACAGCGACTATCTAGACCAGTGCCCATGATGCTATGGTCGTTCCCAGACAGGGCGTGGTCAAGAATTCACGTGTAATATTCAGGACCTTACAGGAAATCGTACTTTTTTATTGCAATTGATGCTTTCTCCAAATGGATTGAGATGTTCCGCGTGCATCGCCATCAGAAGGAAGCACAATGAAGTGCATGGGAGTTATGTTTGCGAATCACAACCTCTCAGATATGGTGGTATCGGACAACGGCCCCGCGGTCCTGAGTGAAGCCAAGGGATATTATTGAAGAACGGCGTGAAGCGGATGCTGGTACTACCCTTTCATCCTGCCTCTGATGTTGCTGCGGAGAGGGCTGTTCAGACGATGAAGGTCAAACTACAGAAAGTTGGCCCAGGGGACCTGAACGCACAAATGGCAAGGATACTGTTAACATATCGGTCGGCGCCCCACAAAGTAACCGTGTGCTTCCCTTCCGAGCTGCTAACGGGACGTAAGCTCAGCACTGCGTTGGAAGTGCTTCGACCGGACCTACGAACTACAGTTCTCCAAAAACAACTCGCTCAGAAGTGGGATCGTGATCAAAGAGCTAAGCCAAGGGAGCAAGCACAACCAGGAGAAAGGGTGTCCGCCAAGAACTTTCGTCCGGGCCCGAGTTGGATGCTTTTCACAGTCACAAGGCAACACGGTTCCCAGATAGAGCTGCAGTTGGACGATGGGCGACAATGGACCCGCAAGCTTGATCATACAAGGCAACCCCAGCAGTTACCGAGCTGGCCCAGCCTCCATGGCTCTGGCAGCTCCCCTGAATGCCGAGAGCTACAAGCGCCACCGTAGTCAATGACCGCAGACATAGCTGGCGGTGTCTATCCCAACGTGATTCCAAGTGCTTCCTTCCACTGCTGACCAAGTGCTTCCTTCCATCGAGCACTTCCAACGATAGACCAGGGACATATTGTTGAACCACAGCGCAAACGACGAGACAAATGACGATAGCAAGAGGACACACGAAGAGCTGACTTACAACTGGGTTTTATTTCCTCCAACGGCGTCAAATATAAACGAAATTGAAAAAAAAAACAATGCTTGAAAAACAAAACATGAAAAAAACACATGAAAAAACTGGCAGAAAAAGTATAGAACCAACCACAGCGTCAACCATTATCGGCACGTGTCATGTTAAGATAGTGTATCTCCTTTTTCGTGAGTGCAATTGAGGCTATACTGACGCAATTCTCGCCCAGGCATTCAACCTCAGCGGCCTGTATAATTTACCGAGTTAGCGGGTTCACGTTTCTGCCGATAAAGCGGCAATCTTCAAACAGCGGCTTGCAGCCACATGTGTCGCAGGGAGTGGCGAGATGACCAAGCGTTTTATTTTTAAGATAATTATGGTGCTACTATGGTCATTTAGGCATAGTCCGGTTTGACCGATATTCCTTAAAGAGCTTAAAAAGTGCTTTGTCTCGTCGTTTGCGGTGTGGTTCAACATGCATCACCAACTCGCCCAAGTTTTCACGTTGCCAGGGACAGGTTCACCGCTCACCGAGTGCCCCTCGACCCCTACAACACCTCGGCTCCACCGGGGCACCAGGGAACGCCGTCCTATGATTCGGTGTTCTCCTTGAACTCTAACTCTTCAGTGTTTTCCTGGAACTGTAACTTTGGTTGAATTGTTGAGTTAAGGGGGACGAAGTTGGTAGCTGGCTCCACTTTGCGGCGCGAAATGGATGAACTTCCATGTACATTCGAGACAGACTGCTGCAACAGCGCTAAAAAAAGGTAGCGCGCGTGACCTGTGTGGTCAGTGTGCGTACGCCCCCAAGAGGGGCTGTTGTCTCGTCACTGCCTCGCGCTATGTCCGCGGGGCCGGTCATCACAACACGGTTGCCCGTGAAGAGCTTAAAAAGAATAGCCGTCCATGCACGCATGTTGAACTGGTTTGTACCACAGAAACGCTGAATGCGAGAGGCAGTTCAGCATAGTAAATTTCACCCAGTTCCGAGCACCCATGTCTGACACAACCCTCGGCAACGCTTTTTTGGCAAAATGTCGCAGGAGCGGGCATTATGACGTCCGACAGTATTCCCAGGACTTCACGAAAAGGGCGGCGTCAGCCACGTCAAGATTAAGAAACTGAAAATTAGTGGTGCTTGTTAGTGCTTTGGACAAAACACTTCAGTTGCTTCTCGGTTGAAAAAAATAAAAATGCATGTAAACGATTCCACTATGACGCCACTAATTTTTCTACACCCCCCCCCCCCCCGCCCCTGCGGTCAGATCCCCGTAATGCCATACCGGTGAACTTGGCAGGTGGTGTGCATTTTACTAATTTTACTACTAACTACAAAAAGGTTTCTCGGTGTTCTCGAAAATTTTCTGGACCGATTCAATTTAGGGTACAAGTTTCTGCCCGGGCGTCATGACTCTTACAATACTTCTGTAAAAATCACTCTTAAAAACTTTTCCTCCTCATGCGTTGATGGACGTATAAGGTCCCCGTAACAGGATCTTCACGCAATGCGCTCGTCCTGAGACTGGCCTATACTTAGACGGCTTTTTGCACTTATACGTTCCTCTGACGAGCGAACCGAAAGACTAAGTGCGTGCATACTTCTCTTCCCTATTTTCAGTATCTACATGGCCATTCCCAGCTTGGCGCATAAACCCTGAATACGATGACACTGTACTCCATTACGGCGCGCCTCATATCCCAGGTGAATGTCGAAAAACCCAAATTTTGAATTAAACTTAAACATAACTATTGCCTCCCATGTTATACCAGTAGTGTTAGTGATCCAGAACAAGGGAGGCGATGGAAGAATTCCCAAGCTTCAACAAAGATACGCAGCCGAAACGGACGAGCAAAGACAACGCAGCGTTAGCGGATACTTCTGAACAAAGATCTGTTTAAAATCTCTGTTCAGTGTCCACTTAGTATTCAACCGAAATCGCAATCGCACAGACGGTGCTAAACGAAGGAAAAGAAATGCTGAAGCATTACTAGGGCTTCAAATGCATTGCTTCCTTTGGTATTGCACTCTCTCTCCCTCTCTCTTTATATCAACTTGAAGATAGTTATAACGTTATATTGCCCGCGCTATTCGGAACGACAGAGTTAAGGATAAGTTTAAGTCGAATCGATTACGTGCGCTTGGTAAAGAAAGAAAGACGTTTCTAGTACTAAAAGAATACCGAATATAATTGAACTGAATATTTTTTTTTCTTTTCTGACGCAACCAAAGCTGTATACAAGTATGGACACTGGCATATCCTAGGAGGAATCGAAAGGCCTGCGGCGGACTCCGAAATTTTACAGTGTTTGGTGGGGCGAGAACAAAAACCGCTGACACTTTGTACATCAAGAAATATAGCCATAAAGACAGAGAATACATATTTTTCTTTATCGAGCAGAGGCTGATGAAGGCCTGGCCCCGTTGAAGGCATCCCTAGTCCGAGATGCCTTGACTTCGGCTGGCCGTCCGTGCTGGGGTCACAAGTGTTAGCTGGATATCGGGGTATGAGCTGGCCAGGGAAGAGCGATTTTTTGAATGCGGAGCATTTCTTAGGCTCGCCTGGTCCTCTGTCGTTGATGGCGGCGCCGTCCACACGCTCACTCCGCAGGTGCGCGTCTCTCCCCCGTACGCTCCTCGCTCTCAGCAACAGCTGCGGCGGTGCGGGAGGAGCGCGTCTGCGCGCGCATGCGCCGTAGCTATCCCGTGCGCCTCGTCGCTCTCAACAACAGTTGCGCCGGTTCGGCAGGGAGCGCGCGTGTGTGCGCGCATCCGTAGTAGTTACACCGTGCGCTCCGTCGCGCTCAGCAGCAACAGCGGTCTCATCCTCCCACCACTCCCACCACTCTCTTTCGTGCTGCTCATAACGTGCTCCGGTGGACCCGTTATGAGAGAATAATACGAATAATAAAGACGAAACCCTCCCCACATCCAAACGGTAACCGCAAACTACCCAATTACGCAGCGTTCACGCAATACAACCACCCCTATGCGACGCATTTACTCGAGTTCCCCCCGTGGGAAGATGCGGGCGGGCGTTTTTTTCCTTCGCAAGCCACGCACCAACTAATGCGGCATTGACCAATACGATGAGCCATTTTACCGTTCAGTTGAAGACAAACAAAAACGAAGAAAATAACCGGAAGTTTATCAAGAGTACGCTCCTGAATACCCAAGTATTCGTTAATATTTTAATACTGAATTCCTTTTGTTGCTTCCTCTCTCCTTTTAATGTGTCCCCTTCCCTGTTTCAATAAATTCCGCCCCTCCTGAAATTAAATCCTGCGTGCATTTTTGATATCGAGTATATATCTACTGCCGTACAACGTCACAAATGACACAAAAAGAAACCATAAATCGCATCTGCGTTTCCACATTCGCAGGATTGTGTCGCTGGAATAATACAGTACCCAACATACAGTTTTGGACTACTACATGTTCACGATTGATGCAAACTCGGATACTTGTATTAAGCCCTAACATTCTGCAGAAATGAAATGTTTAAATATAATAAATGTAAGCGCATCGAATAACAAGATCCATTCAATTCGTATCCGAAATTTCGAAAGCTCACACAGAGAGACTGTAGAAGCATGCTCAATGCACAGTTTCTTAAGACCTATTGGACAAAATGTTATTGTAAGAAAAAAGGAGATGGAGGTGCTGGGTATCGATCCCAGTACCTCTCGCATGCTAAGCGAGCGCTCTACCATCTGAGCTACACTTTTTTTTTTTTCTTTATTGCCGGTCTTCGACATAACGCAAGTCATTCAACACACCACATACAACAGGCACACACAAAAAGCTGCCAGTCGTGACTCCGACTTGGCTTTGTCATTGGTTCATTACTTAATAGCAGTTAGTGTTTCAACTAAATCCAACCACTCAGGAGCTGGCTGTAGCGTTCTTTGCCCCTCAACAAATTGTGCAACGCTTTCCCGCAGTAACTGCCGCGCCGGTCGAGCATTCGCGTCGCCATGGAGCCAGGCCATGCGCGCACGCCAGATGCTATGGAGGCCCAAAAGCATCACTAAGTCGTAGGGGACCCCTTCTTCATTGTCTGTGCATAGATACCGGATACCATGTGAATTAAGTGGGAATTCTTTGTGTAGTGTTCGTTGCATCACATCCCAAAAGTGTACCGCCATCCAACAGTGTATGAAAACGTGTTATATGTTCTCTGGTTGTTTGCAAATTGTGCAGTCTGTACCCCATGGTGTCTCTAATCCCTTTTCTTTTAACCATGTTTTCACTGTTAGTGTCCCTGAATGAAGTTTGAAGAAAAAAGACTTCACCCCCGACGGCACAGGCATCCTTTTCACTCTCTTGAGTACGTCCTGCCCTGGCCCTGCACTGTACAGCGCTCTATAGCGCGGAACAGGGAACAGACTATCACACACATCCTTGTACAATTTTTTCCGCGACACTGTACTCAAGTACTGCATAGAAAAACGAGTCGATAGGAACCTTGCCGACATTACAACCTCTTTAAAATAACCCTGAATCCGCCCCTGAATATGCACACTTGACACAACCAATTCCGGTAACGCATGAGACAGCCGCACTTGGCAGACTGTCCGCAAGAAGGGGTCGCTCGTATCTCTCAAAAAGAGAAATCTGCTCACTAACTGGCGGACAAATAGATGGGTCAGTCCAAGACCGCCCTCCTTGACCCGCCGAAACAGATTATCCCTGCTACACCTTTCCCAGGAGGAAGACCATATAAACACCGCGAATGCTCGGTGCATTCTTTGCACATTCACACGTGAGCAATGTAACACTTGCATAACATACCACAGCTTGGCAACAAAAAATAAATTACATACGGTCGCTTTCGCAAACATTGATAGAAAGGCCCCTTTCCACTTTTCCCCTTTTTCCCGTATTTCCTGCGTTTGGGCCCGCCAGTACGGTTCGCTGTCCTGGTAGCATTCAAGCGGCGTACCAAGGTACTTAACAGGGCTGGTTTCCCAACTGACGTTGGCGAAATAGTCCGGTGTTGATGGCCAGTCCCCGTGCCAGAAACCCAGGCACTTCCCCCAGTTTACCCCGCTGCCCGTAATTACCCCAAATCGTTTCACACTGTCAACTGCAGTTCTAACACTCTCCTTCGTGGTACAAAAAACAGCAATGTCATCAGCGTATGCGAGAAGTTTCACTTCCGCCTCACACAGCTGAAACCCGCGAATGTGTTCGTTTTCGATTATCTTTAAACACAGAGTTTCAATATACAGACAAAATAAAAGTGGGCTTAGAGGGCAGCCCTGGCGTACCGACCGTTCCACGCTAATGGGGGCCCCCAGAGTCTTGTTAACGATTAATCTCGTGGTGCACTTCCGGTACGCCAGAGCCACACCCTCTTTAATGACTGTCCCTACATTCACATAGTCCAAAATAAGTAACAACAGTTCATGGGAGACACAATCAAAAGCTTTCTCCAGGTCGAGCTGGAGAATAGCCACACGAGCTTCGGCAGCGTCACAGCATTCTAGAACACACCTTGCCTTATGCGTGTTGGTGAAAATCGTCCGTCCTTTAATGCCACACGTCTGATGTGTTCCTACCACTTGAGTGACGATTGTTTGCATTCTCTGGGCTAACACCTTCATAAAAATCTTATAATCTACATTCGTCAAAGTGATTGGGCGATATGCTGTTACCTGTTTAAGCTTATCTGTGTTGTCTGTTTTAGGTATTAGTATCGTGTGTGCCTGTGCGTATGACAAGGGCAAAGCCTTGCGTTCCAGAGCCTCGTTAAAAAGTGCTGCCAAGAGTGGCGCAAGCTCGGCTTTAAACGCCTTGTAAAAAGCCGCGCTTAGCCCGTCAGGTCCTGGCGACTTTCCTGGGTTTAGGTTATTGATGGCACTTTCGACTTCAGCAGGTGTTATGGGCTGCTCTAACCTTTCTTTACTGTCTTCGTCGATTCTCGGCATTGCGCCGAGGAACTCGGTTTTAAATGCCTCCAAATCAACCATGCGAAAAGCAAACAATCCTTTGAAGTAGTGAAAAAAAGCCCGCGCGATTTCATGCTTATCGTCCGTCACCCTTCCCTCAAACTCTATCTGTCTTATCTCGTTACGTCGCGCGTTCGCCCGCTCTAAACCCATCGCACGCTTAGTAGGCGTTTCTCCGGACGCTAACTGGTCTACTCTCGCGCGCACGAGAGCTCCCCGATAGCGTTCGTCGTCCAGCACTTCAAGTTTTTGTTTAATTTTTGCAATATCTTCTTTGAACACCCCAGGCGCTTTGCACTCTTCGCGTGTTAGTTTCTCTAGGTTGGATCTTAGTGTTTTTTCAATAATTTTTTGTTCATATTTAATGACCGTGGACCTTTCTATGGCCCTCAGTTTCACGTCCTGTTTACACTCCTCCCACTGTTCGCAGATTTTACCCCCCTCTATTTCCCGTATTTTATTATTCACTGTTTCCACAAAGTCCCCGTCCATGAGCAACTTGTCGTTTAACTTCCATAGCTCCCACTTAAAGGGATTGGTCCGTTTTTTAAATCCTAGGTTGCACACAACCAAGCAGTGGTCCGAAAAGGATACGGGTTTTACGGCGTACCCTTCGCATTTCCCAATCAAGTCGGTTGTCACATATACCCTATCCAGTCTGGCGTGGCTAACACCCTGAAAATGTGTGAATTTCACATCACGTTCGCTTTCCAAGCATTCGCCCACGTCCACTAATCCAAAATAATCTACTATATCACACAACAGTACAGTACTTTCGTCTCTAAAAGGAGTGGTGCTAGCCTTGTCGCGCGATGACAAGACGCAGTTAAAGTCGCCTAACACGACTAGCCGCTTTTCTGCGCATAGATAAGGCCGTACGTTACTGAAAAATACAGTTCTTTCTTTAGCGTCGTTCGGCGCATACAAACAGATAAATCGCCACTGCACTTCAGCAAACGCCACATCAGCAATCACAAGCCTGCCCGATAAACCGGAGAAGACATGTTTAACAACAAGGCTCGGCAGTTTTTTGACAAACAAAAGGCAGCCAGCGGAGAGGCCAACTGCATGGCTTACACATACAAAATACCGCGACGTGAAACGTCGCACCATGTCCCCGGTCTCATCCTCCCCTTCCACTTTCGTCTCCTGAACCGCTAGTATATCCACGTCCAAGTCAGTCAACAGGCGATATACTTGGCTCTGCCGTCGCTTACCCGAAAGGCCTCGGACGTTTAGGGTTGCAAGGTTCAGTGACTCGCAAGGCTCCATTTCCACTCTCATACTAGAAACCGGGGACATGGTGCTTACCTCTCACGTCCAGTGCTCCGTTAGGGGACGCCTTTGGGCCCCGGGTCGTATAGGTGCGTTGATGCCGATACCGCCACCCCTGTCGTGCTGCGCTCCGATACATTTGTCTTGAGCCGCGTCGTCGAACGACGCCCTGGCGTCGCCTTCATCGGCGGCTCGTCGGCCTGGGCTGTGATGTCATTTGCGTCACCCTCGGCAACGTCGACGTGGGCCCGCTTGGCTACAGTAGTCTCGGTCACTTCCATGGCATCGGGGTTCTGACTTGCCGTTAGGTGGTTGTCCGTTCGGGTGACGCCGTCTTTCGACAGGTCTCCCGCATCAACAGGCTTCCCCGTGGCTCCACTGTCGCCGCCCCCTGCTGCCGCGATGGCCTCGTCCTTTGCCTCATCGGCTGCCTCCTCCGGCCCCAGGTCCCCGGACCCCTTGGCAGCTTCCGCCGCCTCCGCCGCGTCCATGATGTACTCGGTGGCCAGGTCAGTGCCAGCGGGTCCCACAGCGCTCGCGTACGAGCGCTCACAGTGAGTGTCAGTGTGGCCGAAACGTCTACACCGGGAACACCTCGGCACCTTGCACTCACGTCTGACGTGGCCTTCGCCGTGACAACGAAGGCACTGCATAGGCCGCCCGGGTGCCACGACGAGAGCTAGCTCCCCGGCGACGCGAATTTGGTGGGGCAGGTCGCCTAGCTTCAGCCCGGACTTGAGCTTGAGTAGCACAGTCCTCGTCGTCGACGTTTTTTCGTTGACACCCGCAACACGCCACCGCTCTCTGGTCACCTCGCTGACACTGCCATAGGTTGAAAATGCCGAGCGAATGTCTTCGTCCGCCACCCCGTACAACAGCCAGTGGAGCTTGAGCTTCACTTCCTGGTTCTGCGGGTCAATCACGAGGCAGCGACGCCCCTTCACCACCATCTCGGTATCGGCCAGCATCTTCCTAGTTGCGTCGGCGTTCTTGAAGGTCACTGCCCAGACGTGGTTGATTTGGTAAGCGCCCAAGGAAATAACCTCGGGCAGCGCACCATGCTGGGCCAGAGCGTCCCTGAAGTCTTCGACCCGGTATGGTCTTCCCTTTACGTCAGCGTGAAGGAAAACTGTGTTTGACACAATCCGTCCGGTAGGCAGCTTCGGCAAGATAATCTGATAGTCCTGTTCTTCGTTTCCCTCGCTCCTGTTTCCGCGGCTGGCTTCGGCCGCTATCACCGCTCGGTGCGAGCTCATGATTACACGACCGTTCACAGCGGTGCCCGGAAGTGGAATGACCATCTGAGCTACACCCCCACGGTAAAGGGGCGTCGTAGGATACCGTTAGGTGCGTACAACGCCTGCGACGGAAACTAGAGCACGCGAGAGTGCCGAAGAAACCAGCTCCCACCGCAGACTCACCGCTGTGAATTCTAATGCCAGCGCAGGGCTTGCAAAAAGCCACTGCAGAGCATTTTGCGGAATGTGGTGCTTTAAACATGGTGTTGTTTCTGGGCTACCTATATAAAGGCGAACATTTTGGTCGTACGTCTGCCTGCCAGTCGACTGAGTCGCCTGATCAAAAGGTAAAAGAACGCTTCATGAAGGAGTATATATGGGTGATAACTTTGCAGACTATAAAAGTTTGTGGCATGCGGCCGCTCATGTCTAGAATGTGCAACAACAGAAAACACTGGGCACATTAAGCAAACGTTGAGTACAATACTGTGTATAGCTGCATTTAAAAAAAAAAGGGCTAATGAATGGCATTAGCCACAGGCAGTAAAAATGAAAGCATTAAGATGAAGTAGAGAAGAAGAGAGATTAACTAAACACAAAAAATGAAATGTCGCCCTGAGCCAAGGTAAGGCTTCTAGACAAACGGCACAGCGCAGGCCCTCAACTCAGTACACGGACATTGCTCTGTAAATTGAACAATGTCCGTGTAGGGGACCGTGCGTGACTGGTCTAGACCAGTCCCGCACAAACCCTCGTAGTCTTCGACTTAGCTGGGCAAATATCAACCACAGCTTCCTATTGCAACCAAACCGTAGCAACGTCCACCGAAACGCTTGCCATCGCCCACGCCACCATAACTCACCAGTGACAGCCCTACTTGATTATCATAACGGACTCGCTTCAAGCCTTCCGCTATAACAAGCCGGCCTCGTACCTCCCTGACCCGTCCAGATGTATCTCATGTATATATATATATATATATATATATATAGGATCTGTCAGACAACGTCGCGAACGGCACGAAAAGAAACCAGAAGCCGCATCTGCGTTTCCACATTAGCCTGACTTTGTCGCTGGAATAATACAGTACCGAATAGACATCTTGGGGCCACTATCTGTTTACCAGTGATGCAAACTCGGATACTTGTATTGAGCCTTAACATTCCGCAGAAATTGGATGTTTGGACGCATCAAATGTAAGAGAGTCGTATCTAATGCACATCGAACAACAGGAGCAATTCAATTGGCATCCTAAATTTCGAATTAACGCTCCCACACTCCTAGTGTACCAGAATACGTAATCATCGCCTCCTGCATTTGAGGGGCGAAGGCCTTTAGGAGCTGGGGCTGTCAGCGTCTCCTGTCATCGTCGTCGTTCCAGGAAGTCGGGGTACTAAAACACCATCCAACGCCTCAAGCTAGAAAGTTTCATGTCCGTGATAGAAAACGCGTACTAAAAAGCACAATGGGACATTTGTTTTTCAACGGCTCTCTCTAAAACGCTTCGTCCTGCAAAGACACGGGACTTTTACAGCAAAGATGTATACCTCTACCCCCAATGGTTTCATCTCTGAGGGCAAAAAAGCCAAGGCCCCAAGAATACACTTATAGACTTCATGCTTCACCCATCCTCAGGTATCACGTTAGTGGAGATGGCCCGGGATTTTTTAAAGCCGATAGCCTTTCTGGGCTACTTAAACACATAAAGTTTGGTTTGCCTGTATGTATGTCTGTCTGTAACTCGATTCAGCCACCCGTCCAAGGTGAAACAGACGCTGCGGAATAGTCTTATATACTATAGCCAAATCTAAACGTCAAAGTCCGGTTTCAATGTTCATACTTGTCAATATTGATGGACAAGAAGAAGGTAGTATTGCACAAAAATATGGCAGAACATCAATACATAAATGACATTTGCAGTGTCCCTTTACTAAAATATTCATGGATGCTTGGTTTTTGCTACATCTGAATCAACTGCAGAAAAAATTCCCTCCGTCGCCAGCTGTTGTCCGTGCTACTAAAGCTTATGACGGCATTCTAAGAAATCACGGCCACAATAACGAAAGGTTCCGCGATAGGTTTCACGTTCCCCTTGGAATGCTCGTGGAGTAGGGCAACGTGGTTCTATAAACGCTCGAGTAGGGTGCCTTGGTTCACGCGCGTCTCCGCCGAACGGCAACGCTGGCATCGAGGCACCCGACATGGAGCAGTGGAACGCGGTAAATTTAAAATGACTAGAGAAAACAACCTCTAGGGTGTTATCTTGGCAGGAACGATACAGGAGAGGAACAGCATGAGAGGTGAGAGGGAAAGTTCAGGGAAGCATTTACTTGGCAGGGGCGTCTGTCGACTATCGTCTTTCGTCAACATTTGCAACGAAATGAGCAGATACGCGGCCATTTTGTCAAGGCTAAATGCATCGGCCGCTTCACAAAGGGAGTGAATGGGATGCCTGCTTCGAGCACATGCCGTAAGCTGAGGCCACAAGCGCCGCGGTGGAGCACGATATTCATACGTCGCCACTTACTTTCCACCAAGCGTCACACAAAAATTAACCGGTCACGGGACTAAAGCACTGGGAAGGCTAGCAGATGGGGGAGAGCAGCAGGAGTAGCAGGAAAGGGCTTAATTGGCCACTTGGCGGTGATTCGTTCGGCATTGAAAAAATACAGGAGGGGATGACTGGATGCACACTTTATTCAGCAATATTTCGATAAAAAAAGTGAGAGGTAAACGAAAGAAAAAAGACAGGCAGGTGCTGGGTATCGATCCCTGTACCTCTCGCATGCTAAGCGAGCGCTCTACCATCTGAGCTACACCCCCACTTTTTTTCCTTTAATGCATGGAAATTTTAGAAAAAACTCAGACAAGACAATTAACACACAATAAAAACACTAACAGACAGCAAAGGGTAAGCCCGTCAATCTAACAAAGGCCGGCACCACTTCAAAACTCAGGCAAACAAACGCTCGCATCCAAAAGATACAGCCACTCCGGTGGATAACACTGCGCTGCATAAACGATGCGTACCAACGTCGCCTGTTCCCGAAAAATGCACTTGGTCGGCCTAGGGGGTTCCGCATGCCGATCAGTCATGCGGCACTTCCACAAGCTAAACAATCCTAGGAGAACGAAAACGTCATATGGCACCCGATTAACATCTTCAAATGATTGGTTGTAGGGTTTAACGCGCCGACGCAACGCAGGCGATGAGGCGCGCCGTAGTGGAGGGCTCCGGATCAATTTTGACCACCTGGTGATCTTTAACGTGCGCCGAAATCTCGTACGTTTTTGCTTTTCGCCTCCATCAGAAAAGCGGCCGCCACGGCCGGGAAACGAACCCGCGCCCTCGTGCTCAGCAGCGCAACGCCTTAGCCACTGAGCCACCGCGGCGGGTAACATCTTCAAATGACAAGAAGCGAATGGTGTACGGGGTGATGTCAATGTCCTTTTTTAGAGTCCATTGAAAAAGGTCCCAGAAAAACACCGCGTCACGGCACAGCACAAAACAATAATCAATAGTCTCTGTTTGACTGCACAAGCGGCAATTGTCTGACCAAGGAATCGACATTCCCATGGTGGAGCGCCGCAGTCAGATCCCGTTAGGTGCATACAATGCTGCGACGGAAACTAGAGCCCGCGAGACTGCCGAAGAAACCGGCTCGCCAATGTCACCGTTCCGCATTTGAATGCTTGCACGGGGCTTGCAAAGCACCTGCAGATCATTTTGCGCAATGAGGTGCTGTAAAAATGGTAGTGTTTCTTGGCATGCCTAAACACGAAAATCTCAGTTGTCTGTCTGTCTCCCCCTCTATTAAGCCGCCAGGCCAAAAGTTGAATGCTTGAACAACAAGCATATAATGGCGCGCGATACCCTTCCAGACTACAAAAGCTTGTGGCATGCGGCGTTCATGTCTAGATTGTTCAACGAAAGAAAACACTGGGAATATTGAGCGAAACCGAAGTACATTACTCCGAGTAGGAGCACCTTTTAAATTAAAGCGGGCTTATGATTGGCATTTACGGAAGCAACTGAAAAGGAACGTTTTTAAAGCGGTGTCGGAAAGAGGAGAGGCCAGGGTGGGAGTCCTCGACATTTGTTGCACGCAGACTCTCACACTCGGTACATGGACGCCGCTCAATCTAAAGACAGGTCACGCAACAACCCTCGTGGTCCTCCACTCAACTGGGCAAATAGCAACTGCAGCTTCATATGGAATCTCTCCGCACCAGCGGCTGACGAAGCGCTTACCATCGCCCACGCGACCACAACTGATCTGCAACGGCCCTACTTGACTATCACAACAGACTCGCTACAAGCCTGCCGCCTATAACAAGTCGGCCTCGCACTCCCCCCGTGCTCTGACTTCACTGGGCTCTCCGTTTAGCTCCGTCCTACCGAATTATCCAAACACAAAGAAGGATACACCTTACAGCTCACCACGCTTTTGCCAACCATCGAGCGTATGTCTACCGGCGACTGCGAACAGGGACATTGTAGAATTAAGCCATCCTGTCGCGCATCGCTCCAACCTTCTTCCCCTACAACTGCCCACAGTGTGACACCTCACACCTTACCCCTTTGGGTACTCCACTATCGCCACCACCCTCACCCACTCCCCTCCACATCCCCTGAGCCGTGGGTGACAGCACTGGCCAGATCAGCTCGGAGAGCTAACTCGGGCTGGAGCAATGTGCGGGGAATGTAGCGCAGGCCCGCGGCCTCATGGACACAGGAGGCTGACCCCAACCTCCCCCCCCCCCGACACACACGCACACACACACACGCACACACACGCACACGCACACATGCACACACGCACACACACACGCACGCACACACACACAGGCACATGCGCGCGCGCTCCTGAGAGCGACAGAGAGACACAAATGCTACCTTCTCGTGCCGACAGCCCTCTCGTCCGTACCAGTCATCATCATCAAGCTGGTTATGTCCATTACAGGGCGAAGGCCTCTTTTACATAGAGGGAGAAAGAGAGTAAACGTGTTTTTACGAAAGGCAAAGGAAAGGAGTCGTAAGCCCAAGACCCTTTCAGCTCTCCCACCTTCAACTGCCCTCAACACCAGCAGGCGCTGATCATTGAAGTCGGCGTTGGCCAGGGGTCTGCCCTAAAGCTCGTAAGAAGGCGAGGGATGGCGCGAATGTTGTGGGGCATTGTCGGAGCGCCATACCGTATGAAAGAGCGTCGCCTGGTCTTCGAAGGAGCGGCATAGCGTGGAAATTATGGTTGGGTGCAATATTTACATAATTAATTCATATTTACTTTCGACTGCTCTAAATCTGCATTGTTCGACTCCAATCTTCACCACCGAATTTCTTTTATCTCATCCCTCCATCGAGCTATCCGTCTTCTCCTACTTCTAGTGCCACCTCTCCTCGGCGATTGTGTCACCGAAGTGGTCCAGCAGTTACCAGTTCTCTGCATTGCATGCCCGCCCTCTATCAGGGTGGGATATAATAAATCTTCGTTCGCAACTCTGTCTGCACGCCAACTAATCCATACGCTCTATCTCGATCCACATACAATGCGAGAGCGAACATTAGAGCGTGAAACGAAAAACCCGTGTGGAGAATGGTTGCAATCTACAGCGCCACCTCGGCTGCACTCGCGTGCTTCGCTTTCTGAGGCTGCGTGTGGGAGCTCCACACCTGTGGGGCTCCCATTGTCACCTCTAATTGCACGGTGGTGTAGCTCAGATAAAAAAGGGGGTGTAGCTCAGATGGTAGAGCGCTCGCTTAGCATGCGAGAGCTACTATACCCAGTGCCTCCACTGCGTACTTTTTTCTTGTTATTTTTTCGTCTTGCCCACGTTAAAACTCTGAGGCAGCTTCAAGGACTGCCCTGTGGTGTAGCTTGCGTGAGGTCCTCTTATTTCTCCCCCCCCCCCCTCACAAAGCTCTTGCCAGTGCCGAATAAAGCGTAATGTGCGATTTTGTAGCGTGAGCTGCACTGGCCGAGGCTGAGCGGTTTCCCGTGGCTCCTGGAGAGCCGTGCTGCGCATGCGCGAGGAGCAGTGACGTCTCACGGCGCAGAGCTGGCGCGCCGGAGCCGCCGCCGCCGCGACTGGATTTGATTGGACCGGATTAGATTGTATTAAAATAGGATTAGATTTATAAGCATGACAATCAGCTCATTCTAGACAACCAGGAAACCTTAGACTAGCCAGCTGAACCTTAGCTTACGCTACGTATGACCTGGCATAGCAGAGGTATAACCAACTGCTAATTTTTTAGTTCATTCGTAGAAGAGCTCATGAGGCCCAGGAAAGACAGTGCTCCGCCCCCAGTGGGGGCGCATCCGCTTTCTCGTGAACATGCCAAATTTTGAAGCACAAAAAGCCGAAACGTCATGCAGCTCGTCACCAACGATGCTAGTTCTTACCGGCACGGGAAAGAAGACCTCGAAATCTGAAATCTTTTAGCACGGGAGGGACCGCGACCTCTGGTGGAGCGGCGAACGGCGTTCGCGTGACTAAAGTGATTTTCTAGGTACCTTTGCCGTGACGCCTCGTCGATTGGGGGCTGATGCGTTTGCTGCCGGCTTTGGTACGCCTTCGTTCTCGATGCGGTTTTCTTACGTCCAGTCGATGCTCCGCGTTTGCACCCACGCGAAATGTTTTTTGTGTTATATTTACCATAGTGCGAATCTTCAAACTGCATTGGTAACCGTGTGAGAGTTGTGTCGTCGCTTCTGAGCAAGGCGGACGTGTCTGCGCGCTCGTTCGTTTCGTCGTGTCTTCGGATCGGCGGCCTTTCGGCCACGAGGGTCGTCGGCTTGTTCTGTGCCGGTGCGGACTGTCAAGGGCAAGCTACCGCTCACTAGTACCAGTCCGTCGGCCTCAGTCATGTCCAGCGAACTTTCAAGTTGTCGGAACTGCCGCAGACTTCGCTTCTCTTCACAGCAAGCTCGCCTCTACGCTTCACCGCTCCCGTCGAGGCTTCTCGTCTCCCGGCCGCAGCATGACGGCAGCCAGCAGTGTTCGAGATGTGCTGTGTGCGACGCGGCCGACCACAGCGGAAGCACTCTGCCCTATTCTCTTCTCACCTTTCTAATATTTACTTCTCTCCATCCAATCCTATAATATTCCACTATATTTACATCCCTGCTCCAGCTTGAATGCAGGTGAACTCGCGGATGTGTTCAATAATATCCCCGGTGTACTTCATTCCGCCTTCATTTACCCGAACCGCTACCACTACTGCTGCATCCGTCGAGTTGCGGGGCTGGACAGGTTGTTTTGTTGTTCCCACTGACTGCTGTAATAGCCTGCTTCATCCCTGCTTCGGCTTCTGCGTCTGGGAAGCTTCCGGGCAAAGCGTGCGAATTAACTTGAGACGGATGAGCACTGATCGAGCCATACCGGCTGCCAAGAGCAAAAGAAAAAAAAGTTGCGAATTTTTTTTCTTTCGTGGATTGTTGTTTTGGAAGACATGTCGTGGCTCCTCATAAAGCATTACCATTGTTGCTTTCGGATATCTGGCAAGCGTAAGTGTAGGTCATTGATTGATTCATTGTAGGGTTTAACGCGCCGACGCAACGGAGGCGACGAGGCGCACCGTAGTGGAGGGTCCGGATTAATTTTGACCATCTGGGGATCTCTAACGTGCGCCGAAATCTCGTACACACGGGCGTTTTTGCTTCTCGCCTCCATCAGAAAAGCGGCCGCCGCGGCCGGGAATCGAACCCGCAGAGGCATAGGTCACATCTGGTAATGTTTCCGAGTGATTGGAAAAGAAAATTTCACCACGTATAACAGATTTATTCTAAAAAAACGTACAAATTCCATCTCTAAATATTTTTTTTCTCAAGTGTGGGAACGCGACCTTAGCGCGTTCCCTTTGGTTCGGCTTCGCCACGCCGCTTGCTCCTCGCGGGAACTTGCTCGGCAAGACGTCGGCGAGGGGGATCTACCTCCTCGCCGTAGGAGTGTCTTTAAGCCGGCGAGCGCGCGCGGGATGCGAGCTGCGGGGGGGGGGGGGGAGAGTTGGAGCTCGGGAAGCGAGGCGAGAGGACGTGCCTAGCGACCTCCTTCCTTCGAGGATCGGGCAAAAAGGAGGGCGACAATGGCTGCCATCGGCGTCCCAGCGAGGCAAACGGGAGCGCGCTGAGGCGCCCCCGGAGATGACTGTTGTCGCGGTGAGTCGAACCTCTCGATTCCCTTAAATTGCCCGGGCGAGGAACTAGATCCTCGCCGTCAACCAGCTAGCCTGCATGCTCTTTGAATGTTTATTATCCTGTAATGTCAATGAGCGAAAACACTTGTCGCTTCCTTTGTTCCGGTGAGCCACGGCCCGCCGCGGCTGGCGCGGCACAGCGCGCAGCCGCGGGGTGGGGGCAGATAGCTTGCTAGCGGGGCGAAACGAGAAGACAGACTGATTAGTCTTTCTCGTCGCCGGTTTTGCTATTGCAGGGAAAAGTAAACCAATTTACTTTAACCCCGCTATTATCCCACATCTGGCGCATCAACGTGGGGCTGGCTCTCGGAACATGGAACATGTCTTTGTTCGGTGTGAGAAAAGTTCTTTGTCCGAACCTGACTAGTGTTACTGCTAGCGTGAATCAGATCGCTAGCGGAGGCAGGCGTACTTTCTTGAGAGCGGAGTGAACGTTGCTACATTGTGCTAGAACATGTGAGCGCCGAGTTTTCTCAGTGCGCCGTTTAGGCGGGACGTTTCTGCCGCGACAAATTGAGGCACTGAAATTCTTGAAGTCCAGCACCCATGACGCGCTAGGGCATCAGGCCCGCGCTGTAATTGCAAGCCCGAAGTGAGCGAGTACGGAAGCTGAGTTGTTTGGCCCGATTTTCTTTTCTCTGCTGTCTCTTTTATGGACTATGGGAGTCGGGCTCTGGGAGCCGTGTGGCCAGGGGCCACGGGTGCCGTTAGGGCTGTCTGGTATTGCGGCTCGGCACCGGGCGTTCCGACATCGCAAGACGCGATGGGCGCCGCCGCTCACTAAGCTGTTTGTATTGCAGCGAGCGGGTAGGGCCGACGACAAAGCCAATGTCTCCTTCACGGCTGTGCGAATGGGGCAGTAGAGCAAGCCTCTGGGTTGCCGGTCGTTGTCAAAGATGCGTGTTGCCCGAAGGCTTTTTTCGGTGCCGGCACCGCGTGGGAGAGGGCACGACCGAGGAGGACGTGGCTTGGTAGCAGACGGACGGGAAACGGCCCCTCTTCTCCACTGAATGACGGGGTGCGTGCCGTCGGAATGCTTGTTTTAAGTGGTTCTGCACGTAGCGGGGAAAAAAATCTCCTTCGCCTCGAGAAAGTGAGTTTTTGTGCGCTGTCGGAAACCGTCTTTTGACAGCCGCAATTGTTTAGCGTCGTGCCACGCGGCCGATGCTGAGGAATAGCATTTCTTCCTTGCCTGACTTCATGGCTTGCGGGAATGCCGATGTGATACGCAATGCGAGTTGAGTCACCCAGGCTTGCTTGCTACGCGATGTCTGTGATGCCACCTGCTGCTCCGGGTCGGCGAGCGTTCGAGAGCTGGGGACCACTGGCGGCTGCCCTGGCGTGGCAGCTACTTGGAGGCGGCCTAGACGTGGCGCCGTGGGAGCTCCCTACGGCTGCTGTTTACCTCCATGAGGGAGGGCGTGTTGGTGCGGGCGGCGCCGTCGTGTGCTTCATCGCTTGGCGTCACTTCGGTGCTGGGCCGCACTTTGCGGTCGGGAGGCTCCTGGGCCTGCTGATACGTCCTCGGCGCATCCTGACTGAGAGCAGCGGCTGTACGGCGGTCATCTGTCAGCGCAGTCGCTACACTTGCTCGGGCTGGCTTCAGCCCTACCCTTCGAAACCCTGGCCTGCTGTCTTCGGCCAGGGCCGGACGGGACCTGCTGATCCTCACCAAAGACTGGCAAGAGCGCCAGTGCGAGCAACGATGCTCGTGTTGGCCTGAGCTGTGCTGCGCTACGTCGAACCTATGGCTGAGAACACTGCGGCCCCCGTTGCATTGGGCCAGCTGATGCCTTCTCAGCGGGTCTTGACGAAAGCAGCCCCGGACACCGCTGTCGACGACAAGACTGCATCTGTGCATGACATGCGTGTTCGAACAACCTCGGTGTTACCTGCGACACCTGAGCGTTGTATTGTGCATGTGGCTGACGATGCCTGCTTGATGACGGCGAGTGCGAGGACAGCTACAACGCGGGGGCGAACCTTCATGTTCTGTATAGTTTACGAACATTGCGTTTACATGTCCCCGTGTGCTATTCTTTCCACCGTACGGAAACGTTTAAGGTTGGAGGGATGTGGTACACGACCTTAGCGCGTTCCCTTTGGTTCGGCTTCGCCACGCCGCTTGCTCCTCGCGGGAACTTGCTCGGCAAGACGTCGGCGAGGGGGATCTACCTCCTCGCCGTAGGAGTGTCTTTAAGCCGGCGAGCGCGCGCGGGATGCGAGCTGCGGGGGGGGGAGAGTTGGAGCTCGGGAAGCGAGGCGATAGGACGTGCCTAGCGACCTCCTTCCTTCGAGGATCGGGCAAAAAGGAGGGCGACAATGGCTGCCATCGGCGTCCCAGCGAGGCAAACGCGAGCGCGCTGAGGCGCCCCCGGAGATGACTGTTGTCGCGGTGACTCGAACCTCTCGATTCCCTTAAATTGCCCGGGCGAGGAACTAGATCCTCGCCGTCAACCAGCTAGCCTGCATGCTCTTTGAATGTTTATTATCCTGTAATAAATGTCAATGAGCGAAAACACTTGTCGCTTCCTTTGTTCCGGTGAGCCACGGCCCGCCGCGGCTGGCGCGGCACAGCGCGCAGCCGCGGGGTGGGGGCAGATAGCTTGCTAGCGGGGCGAAACGAGAAGACAGACTGATTAGTCTTTCTCGTCGCCGGTTTTGCTATTGCAGGGAAAAGTAAACCAATCTACTTTAACCCCTCTTATAACCCCACACAAGACAACTCAAAAAGAAAATAAATTACGTTGCGAGTCACGGGCCATGAAAGTAATTGCTTCTGCGATATGTCTACTTCTGGAGAAAGACCGGATAATTCGGATGGGAGCATTATCGGATATACCGAAGCCCCGAGTGAACTGTCCCCACCAGCGCTAGGACCTGGGGGATTAAAGATACGCCGCTTTTCTGTAAAAATGTTGGTCCCCTTATACGGCAAAGGTTAATAGAAACAAGAAGCTATTGCAATGAATTGATGGCGACAGTCGAAGGGGGGAAGTCAAAACGACATAGGCCTTTCAAAAAGCAAACTTAAAGGAATCCTAGACTAGGTATGCCGTTTACGGGGTGAGGATCTTAACATCAGCCTATGCTCGACGGATAAAAAAATATTTATTCTCTCTCTCTCTCTCTCTCTCTCTCTCTCTCTCTCTCTCTCTCTCTAAGTGCCAAACAGCGTCTCACCACAGATTAGCAGCCGTTAACATTGGGTAGTACAATAAACAAACAGGGTTAGTGATGCCCAGAGCTATCTTCAGATATTCTTTTGCACATTGAAGGGTCGAAGCATTACCACTCTTGGCCGTGAAAGCGAAAGAGCGCCAACCCAACACTTCGCGCCTAATTTATGAGTAACTAATGGCAGAAATTGTGTTTATTACCCTAAAAATGTCCCTCGTGAAGCTAAAAGTTTCCTATAATTGAAGCTTAATAAGCGCCTGAGGAATTAGGCGGGCACACTTTTGTCAGAAATGTTCGAGTGCCGGGATTTTTTATTTTGAAATATTTTATTTTTCGCTTCCTGCGATACACTGGCAGGGGAGAAAAGTGAAACAGCGCAGCTTCTGCACTCATTGTACGCCAAACCTCTACAGCACGGCGGATATAGACTTTATTCATACATTCTCTAATCCACAAATCGATACAACTGCTTACTAGGATGTTCGCTGAGAACGATACGAAAAAAATGACGCAAGCCCCATTACGTTTTTCCCGAGACATCTGTGGCTGCTTTTGCTGCATTCAAACTGAACATTTGCTTTAATTACATACAGCAGGAACATGATCAGAGAAAGTTGGTGGAAGATTCTTAAGAAAAAATAGCGCAACACACGGGCCGGGCGAACACAAGCACTACAGACGGGCGCTATGTGTTCTTTCGGCCTGTCTTTTGAACTATTTTTTTTTCTTAAATAGCTACATGCAGAATAAAACGATGAGAACAGCGTTTAAACCAAAAGAGTAAAAGAAAACACAGACACGCGCGCTGGCTATCAACTGAGCAATCTTTATTGCTCTGCTCCAGGCAATATCAAACGTTAGTTACATACACAATGTCGTCCCCAATGGTCACTCACCGTATTCGAATGGTTTCTCTTACCCTTTGGTCACAGCAGGTCTACAATGAATGAGAGCCTCTCTGTTTTCTTTCCCGTTACATTATTCTCTCTCTTTGTACCTACATACGCACACACATAAACGCAACAAAACAGCCGCTTTTGACCCCTCCCTTCACAAGGCCGCACTAAGAGAAGTTTTGAACATTAAATACTACAGCCGGATTTTGAAATGAATTACCTTCATCGAGTTCGGCTCCAATACAACTGTTTCGGGTTTTATTTTTACTAAACAAGCAACACAGGTTACAAGATTCCCGGAAAAAACACGAAAGCATATTGCGTATCCGCATGTTCCAAAATGTATCACTAGCATTGTTCACATTCGTACGCTTAGTTTAGCAGCTACGACATGCTTACCGTTGATACAAGCTTGAATATTTATAGTTCATGCCATAATCTGGTGGAACAGAACATCCGAACATACTGAACGTCAATGCCCTGAATCAATTTGTTTGAGATAACAGGAGCTAATTTATTTGCATTCGGAACTTCGAATATTTGCGGAGTACGAGTTTAGAAATGAATGAAATAAACGTTTATTTTAGAGGCATTATTAAAGACAATAACAAATTGAAGGAAATAATAAATTTACACGAGGGCCTCTGGGACAAAAACAAACAATGGAGGTGCTGGGTATCGATCCCAGTACCTCTCGCATGCTAAGCGAGCGCTCTACCATCTGAGCTACACCCCCACGGTAAGACGCAGCAGCCGAATCCCGTTAGGTGCGTACACCGCTTTAGTGGAAACTAGATCACGCGAGAGTAGCCGTAGCAAACCGGCTCCCGCCGCGGTATCTCCGTTGTGTGTTCGGGCTCGGCTCGTAGGTCAACCACACAACGCCGTTTGGAACGTTGGTGTTTTTTTGACGTTAAATTTATTCTGACGTTAAATTTATTCTGAATAAGGGAATTTTGTAAGGGTGCATGGTGCATCTAGAAGTCATGAATGAAATGTGAAATAGGTTTCAATTTTTATTATTCGTGAATTCCCAAAGGGCACCTGGAAGCCTTCTTCTGAGGCAAACAAAGGGAAATATTGCCCCTAATAAATGAGTGTGAGAAAAAAAGCGAGTATTTACAACAACTATTTTAAGTAATACAACGCGCGCGACAAGTCCAGCGTTTATAACGTAAGCTGCCAGTAGGTTGCCAGCCCTTTGGCAACGTATTCGTACCTTTTCGACACTTTAGGGGGAGGAATTGGGTTGGGTAATTTGACATACCTTGGGGTGTAGACCCTCTGCCTTTACTGTTACGGTGACCTTTGAAGCCCCAGGTTGTGTTCGGTTGCTCCACCTTTACTCTTTTTCATGTGGTTGCATTGCCCTAAGGGGATAGGGAACATGTATTCAGCCTATATGAAACCGCTGCCACGTTTGGCACGGCAGGCGGTGGGCGCGCAGTTAAAATGTGACGTTCATAAAAACAAAATTCAGAAGCCATTTTACTTTCTGAAGTTGCATCACCAGCGAAGCTATCCAGCATAGGGCATCCGAAAGACGCACAATTTAGGGGAAAGGAGTGAAGAAGATTTATTGCTTTTGAACTTTGAAGGCAGTCGTCTAAGAAATACACGATCGCACTTTTATTTTGGCTCTCACTGGCCTGAAAAACGGTGCCTTGTGACAACTAATCCACTCAAAATACATATCCAAGTGGCGAGACGTAGAGGATTGAGGTATACGTCATGTTGTTGTTACATAAATGGTGCATATTGTTAATTAATCTACTCAAAATGCATACCCAAGTGATGAGACGTTTAGGCTTCAGGTCCAAATGATGTTTTGAACGGCTTGCAGCGTTGGTAAAATGACCACATACACCGGGGCGTTCGTTTTGCAGTGTAAGGGCAAACGGTTAAAGAAAGGCTGAAATGTTAATCAGGGTATGACCTAGTTTGCTGTATTTTTCAAAACAAGCAACGCCCTCTATAAGCTTCGCGGAAATTGAATGTAGACAAGAGCGCACATTTGCGTTTCCACGACCCCAGCAATATTTTTGGCTGATGCTCGCGTGCTCGATTTAGGGGCTACGACGTGTTTGCAGTCGAAGCAATGTCGCGTACTAGTAGTCCGCCGAATATTGGGCTCAACCAAATATATTCGGTTTAGCCCAGGTACATAATGTAGGGCGTATGAAGTGCCCAGAGATATTTGATTTGCATTCGTAACTGCGAATATTTGCGCAGCGCAGTATGAGTATACAGCCACTATCTGTGTAATATCAAGCACAAATGAAATGCGACCGCACCGATATAAACGGGAGCCCACAGAGTGCACAATCTCATTTTATGCAAGTTAGGTTGCGGCATAACCGCGTAGAAGCAGGCAAAGTCTGTGCATATGACTTCCCAAATAGGTATACCCCAACCGTGTGAGTATGTTATCTACATGAACCAAATTCTTCGATTTTGCGTGTTGTGGTTCATATATTTGTGTTCGCTCATAATTCGTCCATTACTGCACATTCTATTGAAAGCCAGTTGCACAAAAAAGATATGGAGGTGCTGGGTATCGATCCCAGTACCTCTCGCATGCTAAGCGAGCGCTCTACCATCTGAGCTACACCCCCACGGTAGGAAACTGCACTGCGATACTGTTAGGTGCGTGCAATGCCGCGATAGAAACTAGATCAGGCGAGAGTATAGCCGAAGAAAACCGGCTCCCGCTATGGACTCCGCTTTCTGCATTTTAACGTTCGCGCTAGGCTTGCAGGTCAACTGCCCAGCGCTGCATGAAATGTAGGTGCTTTTCAACATTCAATTTGAACACGACTCTGAATAACGGCTTTTTGTAGAGATTCATCTAAGGTCATAAATAAAATATGAACATCGTTTCAATTTTTACTATTAGTAGATTCCCTAAATTAGTAGATTCCCCCGAAGCATTGTCCTCGGGCAAATAAAAAAAAGATATTCCACTCAATAAATCATGGTGAGAAAAAAAGCAAGTATTTATAACAACTATTTGAAGTAATGTAGCCGACGCGGCAAGAGTAGCGTTGATTAGGTCCCTTTGGCAACGTTTTTGACACTGTAGGGGGACAAATTTTGATGGGTAACTGGACTACCTAGGGATTTAGACCGCTACGTTTACCGTTACGGTGGCCAACAAAGCCCGCAAGTTGTGTTCGGTTGCCCCACCTTCTTCGTGAATTTTTTTTTCGGACGGCTTTATTGCCCTTATTTGACAGGGAACCTGCGTTGAGCCTATATGGAACCGCCCGCACGCCGGCATGGCAGGCACTGGGCTCATAACGACAGAAGTCATAAGCCATTCTATTCTGTGAAGGTGGATCACCAGTGAAGATATTCAGCATTGGGCGTACAGAGACGCACAATTTAGGGGAAAGGCCTGAACAATTTTAATTTTGAGCTTCGATGGCAGTCGTCTAAGAAAGTAGTAGAAACACTTATAGGAGCAAAAGGAAAATGGAAGAGGGTGGTGGTGAAGCGTCTCTAGTCCAGGTTCCTAGTCCATCGAGTTGCCGGACCGACTCGATGGCCCGAGAAACCAAAATGCTTTGGCGGGCCGGGTCCGGGCTGGTCAGCTCAGTCTCCCACTGCTCCGGGGTGGGGAATGGGGTGGGTAAGGGGAGGTGAAACAGGAGGATACGAGGTGGAATGTGGTGAGTGGGGTGTCGCAGCGTTGGCATAGACGGGGGTAGACAGTGGGTGCGATCTGGTGAAGGATGACGTGATTGTATACGGTACCGGTCTGAAGGGGACGATAGATGATGGCTTCGTGGTTGGTTAGGAAGAGGGGGTAGACGCGTCTGGTGAGGATGCAATAATATAGAATGTCGTTGTACATATTATCGAGGGAGAGTTTGAGGTTGTTGCTGTTCGTGCGGGTTTCTGGGATCACTTGGCCATTGGTGGAAAATGCCCGGGAGCGCAAAGCTCGGGTTGCGCCGTGGGCCACTTCATTCCCTGGAAGGCCGGAGTGCCCGTAAGTCGAGATGATCGTGATGGTGGTCTCGTGGGGTAGACGTCAGAGGTGAGGAATGGCCAGAGGGGGGTGGGGGGAGCTAGATTTGCCTGGTAGAGCGGCCCGCCTGCTGCGAGAAGGACACTAAAGTGATGTGGGGAAGTTTGGTGTGGGTGGTGGCAGCGAAGGCAACCGCCAGACCTTCTGCCGTCTGTATTTCGTTGTCGTGCGTGGTGGCGGCCGTGGAGATTCAGCTGGCGTGATTGAGGGTGACCAAATTTGTGCGACGTGTGCAGTAGTCATAGGCAACGTCAGTGTAACGGACCTGGGGGTCATCCACTAGCTTGTTCATGAGATAGCGGACCCGCGCTTCCCGACGGCCTCGGTTGAAGGCGGGATGCATGTGGGGCGCTATGGGGAAACGTGGATGCGGTGCTTGATGGCAGTTGGGAGACGTTGTGGCCGGTCTTCATTTGGCGGCGTAGGGAACACTCTAAACGTTTTTACCCATAGTAAGCGTGAAACACGCTACTTGGCGCCGTAAAAGCACCATGTGACTCAACATACGCGTGGTTTTCTTCCATGTAAGCGTGAAGCGGGTCGGGAAAACACACATCCCCTTTCTTTTACGCGTGATGCAGGACTGCATGCGTGTAAACCGGAAAAATCACGCTAAGAAACATCTCCTGCGAGGGATCGCGCCTGTCCTATCACGCATATACATACCTTGATACACATCCACAAAGGAGCCGTCGGGCGCGCTGCTGCCTGTTGCTGCGACTTTCACCTCTTTTCTTTATTGTTTCATGCTAAAGGATTCAAAGGTGGCGCTTGCTTCAGCGATTTGGCGGGAAAACGGAGTTGGAGCCGTTGGAGGCATCGGCTGAAGCAGGTGCTTTGTGCGTCGTGTCTTCCTGCCTTGCAAGTGTGTACTATGCGGAGTGCTCGCTTTCTTGTGGCAAAAAATGGCGAAGAAGGAACAGCTTAATGAGCAATTTGACATCTATATACTGGCCCGCGTGGAGTGCCGCGTGGTAAGCGCGGAAACACCGATTGTCGACAGCGGGGAATTCTCGTGCGTCACAAAGCCGTTCCTACGAACTCCATTTTTTCAGCCGGACGCGGTGTTCTTACAGTGGGAAGTCTACTGTTATGCACGATCCCTTCTAATATCCAAATAAGCAAATGATTATTTCCTAATGTATTTGCTCATTACATACTGTAGAACTAGCTCCCGAGTAACGACGTTTTTAGTGCATTGTGTATATCTTCGACCTTGGAACTTATCAGGCGTGGTTCGCTTTGTAGCTTCTGTTTGACGCGGATAATGCGGTCGACCGGGAAAGATGACAAGAAAAAAGGAAGGAGTGCTTTTAGATGCAGAGCATCTGATTCACTCGCCTTGTCCCTCCGGCGTCGTCGGCGTCGTCGGCGCTGTGCACCCCTCCCCCATTCTCCCCGCCGCGGCAGCTGCGCTCTCCGCCGCTCACCCCCCTCTCCTCTCCGATAGCGAACACTCTCTCGCGAGGGGCATTGGATTCGATCGGATTGGATTGGATTGGATTGGATTGGATTAAAGTGGATTGTGTTGGAATGTGTTGCGTCATAGCCGTGGCACGTTGCGTCATAGCCGCGGCAGACGCGCTGGGGCTGGCGCATGTGCAGTACTCTCTCTTCCGCGGTTTCCCCTCCTTCGGGCGCGCTGCGCATATAACCGGTGTGCCGTTCTCCGGCGAAGCAACATCCACGCTTGGCTCAAACACCTAGAGTCCACGCCGCTTTACAAGTACGCCAACGTCGCCATCGGCTGGGACCGGCTTACGCAGTCCCCTCAACGTTATGCGCTCTATAAAACGCGGTCCCTTCGCCGCTCCGCCTATGCGTCGCATCTACACAGGGGTTCCCGTGAGGGGAGGTGGGAGTTTTTCTCGTTGTCGTGGCTGCGATACGTTTCTCTCGTTCGCCGTCCAGTTTCTGTCGTTTTCGGCGTCTCTCGCTCGGCATCTTCGGCACATTGGCGTTTAACTTCGCGGCCGCTCTCGCGTTTCGCGTCGGTGGCCGTTCTCGGGCGACGAAAGATGGAGAGAAAAGACTTTATTGGGCCCAAATGAGAAGACTGGTTTTCTGTCTTCTTTCTTGCAAGAGCTCGCCCAAGCCCATGGGAGTCAGCGGTCTCCCTTGCTATTCGGGCCACCATCGGTGAAAGAGCCGCCTGCGCAATTCGTCCTCCACAGGACACTTGAAAGACGACGAAAACGTTTGTAACCCCAAATTTACAGTCGACGCGCACATTAGGATGCTTTTAAAATCGTGTCCTATTCTAAAGAAGCGGGGCTATTAAGCCACAATAAAATGTCCGCGTTCGTGCTGCACATCGCGGCATAAGTTAGCGGCTTCTATGAGAGGGCAAACGCATCAGCCTGTGTGCATTATATTAAATCCGTTTATGTTTTCCAGGTTTCACCAGTGAACTTCGTTTGACGGTGCACTGTATGAGGCGACGTGATGCAGCTGGTATGCGACATAACGCAGAGAAATTGTGGTTGCGACTGGACACGCCATTAGAAAAAGCCTTGGTGCTGTGTGTGTGTTTTACATAGAGGACGTTACGCATCCGACTGCTTTGAGGCAGTTGCTAGGATTCGTTCGGATAGTAGTTACAGGTGATGGCATCGACGAAATTCTATATGGCCACTAAAAATGCTACACGATCTGTTGATGAATCTGCACTTCGTCTGAGTGAAGTTAATAGCAGTGTTCGCGTGCTACTTTAAAGCGGCATCAAGAGTTGTTCGGGGCCTGTTTTATAGTTCCTGTCTTTCTAGGATTTATCTATTTGGAATTGAAAGTTATGGGGGAATAAAAGGTTTCACTCAAATTTGATATTTGTTTAAATTTCTTGTTCTGTGTTGTTTCAAAGCTTTGATTCAAAATCTCAACCATCGCAGCAATCATCACCAGACTTCCTTACTTAATTTTCTTCACAAACGTATGGGTATAAGGGCCTAAAGAATGTACATCACAGGCTTAATTGTACGGGATTCGCTAAGTGCACTAGTTCAAGATGCTTTATGAACGTTTGTTTTGCACTGCCTTCAACAGCGCTTGGGTTTATCAAGTCCTAAACCCCTTTATTCCGCTAACACTATTAAGTTTGGAGCCGTGTGGAACAAAAAATTAGCGCCGCAATCACAACGTGAAGCTTGTCGATCCGTGACTGGAAACCTTCTTAACGCTTAGTGACAGTGAGAAAGAGGATTTGTCCTTACCTTACGCGGCATTCTCCAGCTGTGTGTAAGACGCCTCTCTGAGCGTCAGAAATTATTTAAAAAGAAAGCTGAAAGAAGCTAATGTTTGTTTTGCCGTAATTATGTGCTTGGAGGGTGCTCCAAGCTACCCAGAACATAATCGCAGCACAACAACTATTGTCTTCTTTAGTATTGCTTACTAATCGATTTCTGATGGTCAGAGAGGTGTCTTATACACAGCCGGAAAATGCCGCATAAGGTAAGGTCAAATCATCTTTTTTTCACCTTCACTAAGCGTTAAGAAGGTCGCCAGTCACGGATGTCAAGCGTGAGCACTTAACGTGATAATTCGCCACGCCTAAAATAAGCGTGCAAAACATATCTTGTACTCACGCTTCGCAAGCGTTACGCATCGCGCGAGCCATGCTTGGGAAGCGTCATTTTTCAGCGTGAAAGCTCATCACGCTTGCGACAAGCGTGCAAAAAATCGTCGACACTCACGCTTGCTATGCGTGAAAAAATTTAGATTGAGCCGAGCATGCGGAGAACGGCAAGGCCGGTACGCATGGAATAGAGGCGTTAAAGTTGGGAGTTTGTCTGAGCCTCCATGAGCTCTGCAAGGGCGTTGTGTGGGCCCAGTTTGAGCAGTTTGTCCGTGGAGGTGTAAATGGGGAAACCACGCACTCTTTTATTTTGGCTCTTACTGACATTGAAAATGGTGCATTTGACAACTAATCTACTCAATATGCATATCCAAGTGGCGAGACGTAGAAGCTTGAGGTATACGTCATGTTGTGATATCCAGAATGGTGCCTATTATAACTAATCTATTTGAAATGCATAACGAAGTGATGAGGCGTTTAAGCGTCAGGTCCGAATGATGTTTTGAATGACTTGCGACATTGGTAATGACCGCGTGTTTATAGCACACACACCGGGACGTTCTTCTTCCCACGCCTTGCGCTACAAATACATGTGCTGCCTCGGTAGATTTTTCTCTAAGACTTAGCAAAGTACACGGAATCCTAGCGAAATAAACTTCGCGTTAGAAAAAAAAAACACCATCAAAAACCGAAATGAGCAATAAACATCTTTTCCGTGATTTATTGCGAAGAAGAAGGTGAAATAAAAGCTGGAATTAAAACCAGATAAGCTATGGCCTAGTGTTTTTCTGTATTTTTCAAAACAAGCAACCCCCTCCGCATGCTTCGCGAAAATTGAACGTAAGCGAGAGCGCATGTTTCCGTTTCCGCAGCCTCAGGAATGTGCCTGGTTGATACTCGCACGCGCTATATCGGGCACACGACGTGTTTGCATCCGACGCAAGCTTCCGCATTAGTAGTGCGGTCAAATGTTGGACTAAACCGAGTATTCGAGCTTTTTTCAATTTAAAAGCATGCGCATGTACTGCGTTTGAAATGCCCAGAGTTGATTTGCATTCAAAACTGCGAATATTTGCGCCGTACGAGTATACAACAACAATTTGTGCAGAGTCATGGACAGATAAAATGCAAACGCGGAAATGTGAACGGGACACACAAAGAGCACCATTCCGTGGGCAACTGAAGTGTGTCTGTCGGGCTCTATGCAAGTCAAATTCTCGTATCTTTCCATAGCAGTAGCAAAGCCTGTAAACGTGTCTTCCCAAATATACCCAAACCGCCATTCTGTAATCTACGTGAACGAAATGCAATTTTGCGTGTTCTGGTCCATAGAATCGCGTTTGGTTTTCGTTTGTCCATGACTGCACATGCTCTTAAAATCTGCTTGGACAAAAAAAAGTGGAAAGACATGGAGGTGCTGGGTATCGATCCCAGTACCTCTCGCATGCTAAGCGAGCGCTCTACCATGAGCTACACCCCCACGGGGAGACGGTGCAGTCGGGTCCCGTTAGGTGCGTGCAATGCCGCGACAGAAATTGGATCACGCGGTAGGGCCAAAGAAACCGGCTCCCAAGGTGGATTCACCGCTGTGCATTCTAATGCGGGCGCGCTGCTTTCAGGTCAACCGCCCTGCGCTCATCGGAACGTGATGTTTTTCGGCATTAAATTTAAGCAAGACTCTCAATAAGGGCTTTATGGAAGAATTGGGCTGAAGCTTACGATTAAACATTTCCAACTGATAATTTACGATTCACAGATATCCTCATGGTTCCCCAGAAGCAATGTTCTCGGTCAAATAAAGAGCAATGTTGCCCACGCTGAGAAAATAAATAACAATTTGTCATATTTTAGAGGGTCATGATGCTTGGCGTGCTTTCTGATTTTTTAAAACGGTGAGCACTGCGGAGTGCATCGACAGATACGAGGCGGAGGAGACTTTCAACCTCTCAATCTCCCTGCCGCTTTCCGACCGTACCCCCTTAATCCAAGTAGCGGTACACGGAGGCCAGCTTTATGAGGTTGAATTTGTACCGAAAGGGCTGTGGGAAATTCTCGGGTATACGGCGATGAGCAAGCATGGCATGTGCTGCTGAGCCCAATGACGCCGGTTCTTTTACCGGCCGCGGCGGCCGCTTTCCTGATGGAGGCGGAAAGCGAAAACGCCTGTGTGTTGAAGATTTCGGCGCACGTTAAAGATGCACAGGTGGTCAAAATTAATCCGGAGCCCTCCGCTTCGGCGCACCTCACAGCCTAGATGCAGCTTCGGCGCGTAAAACAATCAATCAAATCAACAAATCAAGCATGGGAGGGGAGAGGTGGGAAGCGTGATGCGAGCTGTGCGGAGTGTGGTGATTGGCTCCACCTGGTGGCGCTACACGGATGAATTTCGATGTACACCGAAGACAGGCTGTAGCGTCTGCGCTAATGAAAGTTAGCGGGCGTGACCTATGTTGTCAGTGTGTGCCTACACCGCCGACAGTGGCTGTTGTGTCTTCACTGCAATGCGCTATGTTCGCGGGACCGGTCAACACAACTGGCGATGAGGATGGGATACCACGCAGGGTGTGGTCTGACCAGTGAAATTTGCTAGACAGGCAGTGCCCGTTGTTCCGGTTGCTGAAACAAGACGGGCAGCTGCACATATGTTGCGATTTCCGGATAACAGTCCATCACGTAGCCCTAAAAGAGACGTATCTCGTCCCGCACACCGATGATTTGTTCATAAAACTCCAAGGAGGAGTAAAGTTCACAAAGCAAGATCTGAAGGACGCCTGCCAGCAGATGGAGCTGGAAGAGGAATCCCAGCAATTCGTCACCAACGACACCCAAAGGGAAGCAATACACGAGACTGCCCTTTGGGGTCACATCAGCGCCGGCAATATTCCAACGAGAGATGTAAAACCTTCTGAGGGGCCTCGATCATGTCGCAATATACTTCGATGACATATCAGACGTTGGGAAAACGTCTGCAAGGTACTAGAGCGACTGCGAGAAGTGAGCCTGAAGCTGAAGCTCGAGAAATTCTAGTTTCTGTCACCCGAGGTCGAGTAGTTATATCACGTAATAAGTGCTGCCGGACTACCTCCAAATCACGCTGAAAGAAGTTGAGAAAACGCCAAACCGTAACATGTACAAGAACTTCAAAGCTATCTGGGCTCGGTGAATTTCTACAGGGAGTTCCTCCCGAATCTTTCAGAGGTACTGCATGCCATTGAACCACTTACCGACTGCTGGGACCAAGTGTCGCTGGACTGCAGTCGAACACTGTTCCCTCATTCACAGCGAAAAAAAATTCTGGCATCCGTCCGTGTCCTGGCACATTACGACCCTCCCAGGCCAACGGTGTTGGTCACTGATATTTCCCCTCATGGCCTGGGGGTGGCTCTGGCACAGCGAGAGGCTTCGGGAGAAGAGCGGCAGGTAGCTTTCGTGACACGAAGCCTCACCGCCGCAGAAAAAAAACTACAGTCAGCTGAATAGAGAGGCACTTCTCGTGTTTGGGATCACTATGTTTAGGCAGTATCTGCGGGGACGAGGGTGGGTTCCGGAAACACGCGGACAAACTCAATGGGTTAGTGTCATCGCCATCAGCGGGAAGCACAATTGCGTACATGCGAGTCATATTTGCGAACTACGGCCTCCCAGATATGGTGGTATCGGACAATGGCTCCATGTTGAAGAATAACCGCGTGAAGGGGGTGGCGGTACCGCCTTATCATTCTGCCTCTAACGGTGCGGCAGAGAGGGATGTTCAGACGATGAATGTAAAACTATAGAAAGTTAGCACAGGGGACCTGCACGCACAAATCTCAAGGATACTGTCAGCATATCGGTCGACGCCCCACGAAGTAACCGTGTGCTGCCCGCCCGAGCTGCAAATGAGACGATAGCTCAGGACTGCGTTGGGTCTGCTGCGGCCGGACATACGAACGACGGTCCTCCAGAAACAACTCGCTCAGAAGTGGAATCAGTATCAAAGAGCTAAGCCGAGGGAGCAAGCACAACCAGGAGACCGGGTTGTCTCCTGGGTTGTCGTGTAGGGTTGTCGTGTAGGAGACAGGGTTGTCGTGTAGGGTATTAGCCAAGAACTTCCATCTGACTAAGAGTTGGATGCCCGCCATTGTCACCAGGCAACATAAATCCCAGTGCAGCTGCAGTTGGACGATGGGCGCCAATGAACTCACCACCTGGATCAGGTATGGCAACCCCAGCCGATAGCAGGCCGGCCAAGCGTCCACTGCCCTGGCAGCTCCCCTGAATGCCTAGTGCTACAAGTATCACCGTCGTCAACGACCGGAGACGCAGCTGGCGGTGTCTATCCAAACATGGTACAAAGTTCGGCTAACCAAGTGCTTCTTTACAGCGAGCCCTTGGAGGCCAGGGACATGGCTCACAGCGCACCGAGTGCCCCTTACTTCTACCCACCCGTCGGCTTCGCCGGAACACCAGGGAACGCCGTCCTGTGCTTCGGATGGGATTGTAAACACGTTTATTCCATTTCATTCCATTTTGTTGCTCTTGAGGTATTCTCCTTGAACTCCAACTTTTCAGTGTCCTCCCATAACTTTAACTTTGGTTGAATTGTTGTGTTGAAGGGAAGGAAGTGTTGTATCTGGAAAGAGTTGAGCCTGCGCTTCAGTCAGAGTGTGTGATCTTTCACTCAGTAAAATACAATTTGAAGGAACGTGAGAAGGCCAAAAATAAATCATCGGTATGGGGTGTAAAAGACCCTCAGCCTAAAATGTTGTCAAAAATGTAAAGATCTTGGCTCATACTATGTTGGAATTACGCGCGGTAGGTAATAAGTTTTAAAAAATCCGATATCTTAAATGTAAGTGAAAAGGTCATTCATGGTAAACGTAGGTTCATCTGCTAAAAATAGCGAGGGGTATAGGGGTATGGCATATATATAAACCTCGGGAAAGTGACGGCGTTGAGCATCTTCAAGTCCTGAGCATTCAATTAAGATATGGAGAACAGAGCCGTCCTCCACATATGTTGCATACTGGTATTTCGGTGCTTTTTAATAAGTAAGAATGAGTATCATACGTGTGACCAATTCTGAGTCTGCACATAGATTATTCAGTAAATCTGTTTCATTTTTCTGTAGTATATCGACCCAACTTTGGTTTAATCAATGTAATTTGTCAAGGATTTCTTCGTCCCATTCCCGTTGTCATTGTTGCGGGAGTTTTCTTCATAGAAGTGGCTTCATGTGCTGGTATAGGACCTGCGAAATGTCTATGTAACTTCGGAGTGCGGCCTTACCATCCAATCTATCAGCAATTTTATTCGCCAGAATGTCACCACGACATCGTTGTCCATGAAGGGCTTAAAAAGAATAGCCGCCTATGCGCGCAAGTTGAACTCGTTAGTACCACAGAAACGCCGAGTGCGGGAGGCAGTTCAGCATAGTAAATAAAAATTGCACCCAGTTCCAAGCATCCCTGTCTGACACAGCCCTGGGCAACGCTCTTTTGTCGAAGTGTCGCAGGAGGGAACATCATGACGCCTGACCGTATTCCCAGGACCTCCTGAAAAGGGCGGTGGCAGCCATGTCGAAGGTTTAGCAACTGGCCATTGGCGTAGCTTGTTAGTAGTTTGGGCAAAACTGTTCGGCTCCTCCTCTGCTGTAATAAATTGCAAATGCAGGTAAGTGATTCCAGTATGCTGCCACTAATTTCTGTATCCCCCCTGCCGGTCAGATCTCCCAAATGCCATTCCGGCGAACTTGGCAGGTGGTATGCATTTTACTACTCACTACAAAAGGTTTCTCTGTGTTTTCGAATATTTTCTTGATAGATTCAATTTAGGGCACAAGTTTCTGCCCCGGCATCTGGGCTCTTACAATACTTCTGTAAAAGTCACTCTTCAAAACGTTTTCCTCCTCATGCGGTGAAGGACGTGTAAGGTCCCCGTAACAGGAGCCTCACGCAACGCGATCGTCCTGAGACTGGCCTATACTTTCCCGGCTTTTGCACTTATACGTTCCTCCGAACAAGCGAACCGGAAGTTCATGCATGCTTCTCTTCCACATTTTCAGTATCTATACGGCCATTCACAACTTGGCGCATAAACACTGAATACAATGATGCTGTGCTCCATAAAGTCGTGCCTCATAGCCCAGGCGAACGTGGACAAACTTAAATGTCGTATTAAACTTAAATATAACTATTGCCTCTCCTGTTATACTAGAGGTCTTAGGGATCCACAACAAGAGAGGCGATGGGAGAATTCACAGGCTGCAGCGAGGATAAGCAGCCGAAACGGACGAGCAAAGGCAGCGCAGCGTTAGCTGATACTTTTGAACAGAGATCATTGTTTAAAACCTCTGTTCAGTGTCCACCTTACCCTTTCGCCGAAATCAGAAACGCGCCGATGGTACTAAATGAAGGAAAAGTAGTGCTGAAGCATTACTGGCACTTCAATTATATTGCTCGCGTTCAGGTTTCTTTCTCTCTCCCTCTCTTTTTATACCAATATGAAGATAGCTATTTTATATTGCCGGCGCTATTCAGAAATACAGAGTTAAGGACAATTTTAATTCGAATCGATTATGTACGATTGCTAAAGAAAGAAACTAATTTCGACTATCCAAAAGAATACCGAATATTATTTGCCTGAATATTTTTTTTCTTTTCTGACACAACCAGTACTCTACACAAGTATAGACACTGCCATATCCTAGGAGGGGTCGAAAGGCATGCGGCCGCTTCCGAAATTTGGTGTGCTTGATGAGGCGCGAATTCAGAAACGCTAACACCCTGTACCTCATGAAATACACACACACACACACACACACACACACACACACACACACACACACACATATATATATATATATATATATATATATATATATATTGCCGCGAACCATACATTGGGTTTGTTTATTTGTGTTTTGCTTTTACCGCCCGGCTGCGCCGGTCTGTGTTATCTCTGCGCCAAGGGAAGCGCGTGTTCCATTCTTTCTTTCTGTGCCGCATGTGCTATCTGTTGTGATAGGAGAGCATTCCGATCTAACGTGAACAGCCCAGAATAATCTTCTTGGATCTACTATGTTCTCGATGCGAATCGACGTTTCGAGAACCACGCGCGCCAAAAGATAAAAAGCCTGCAGTGCGGACGCCGGGGCATTCGATTCGACGACACTCGCCTGTGCAAGTCACTTTGTTGACCGCTGCTTCGCCGCCTCTGTATTCTTTTGAGTTGTTATGGGAGCACAAGTTCGCTCCAATAAACGTGTTTCTCATTCAACACAACTGCATCGTCCTTGTCTTCGTGACATCTGGTGGAGGTGCTGGGTACGCACCCTTCATGCCCACTACAACCTCGAAAAGCCGCCAAGCCAGTCCAACAAGAGCCAGCTCCCGCCTGCAAGATTTACCGCCCGAGTTCGGTTTGATGCCAGAAGGGCCCAAGAAAAGGAACGCTGCAACCAACACCATGGTGCAAGAAACAACGTCGCCAATCGTCCTGCAGCAGCCCCGGGAACCGCCATCGTTCCGAGGAGCCCCCGCAGAAGACCCAGAAGAATTGTTGGAGAAACTGGAGCGCGTCCGGAAATTCAACAGGGGGGACGACGCAGAAACGTTCCGGCACGTTTTCTTTTACTTGGAAGATTCGGCTCGCACTTGGTTCGAGAACCACGAGAGCTCCTTGACAAACTGGGCTCAGTTCAAAAGCGAGTTTACTAAGACCTTCACTCCCGTCGTGCGGAAAGAAAGAGCCGCCCTTTTGTTGGAAACGCGCACGCAACACCCCAACGAAGGTGTCGTGATCTTCGTTGAGGAGATGAAGCAGCTATTTCGCCGCGCGGACCCCGAAATGACGGAAGAAAAGAAGTTGCGCTTCTTAATGCGCGGAGTGAAGGAGGAACTCTTTGCTGGACTTGTCCGAAATCCGCCCAAAACCGTCGCCGAATTCGTGACCGAAGCCAGCACCATTGAGAAAGCCCTCGAAATGCGTGCTAAGCAGTATGACCGCAACTTTGTTGGCGCGGCCAATGCGAACGACTTTGGCAGCACGCGGATCCCGGCCGACAGCCTACGCGAGACTATCCGCGCAATAGTGAGAGAGGAGCTGCGGAAACTTCTCCCAACGCCGCCGCAGCCCCAAGTCGCTTCCCTCACCGACGTGATTAGAGAAGAAGTGCAACAAGCGTTGGGAACTTCTACGCCATCCGAGGTACCCCGAGAGCCACAAGCTATGACATACTCCGCGGCTGTTCGTCGACCCCGCCCTGCTGCAACACGCCGTCAAGAGGCCCCGCCGTACCGCCGCCCACTGTCACCCGCCCGACCCCCGGTAGCCCGAAACCAGACGCCGAGGAAGACGGACGTATGGCGAACTCCCGATAACCGTCCTCTGTGCTACCACTGCGGAGAGGCCGACCACATTTACCGTCGCTGCCCATACAAGAAACTCGGACTGCGTGGATTCTCCGTCGACGCACCTCGCCCTCTCCCTGGCCAACGACCACGTGAGATCGACGAGTATCTATCTGAAACCAGCCGTGGCCCAGCGCGTTTCAACCGTTCGCCGTCGCCCTACCCCTACCAATCGCCGAACCGCCGTAGCAACGCTGACTTCGCCCGTGGAAGGTCCCCCAGCCCACGCGGGGGAAACTAAAGGCGGCAACTTCTGGAGGTGAAGTTGCTCTACGGCGAAAAACTAGAAACCCTCCAACGACGCAAGGACGCGCTGAAGACAGATATTCACGACATTCCCTCATCCCGACGACCCGACCTAACCCTGACGAGACTCCCGAACACGACGACAGCTACACGGCGCGACGCGTACCCGACCTGACCGAGACGTCCGTTGAGAAGACGACGACAACGACGATGCACAGTGCCCGACCATCAACACGTACAAGCAGAGATACGACGCCCCGACGAACCCGGAACTCGAGGACGACTGCATCTGACGTCAAGATGTCCATCGACGGCTTTGACGTAGTCGCCCTCGTAGACACGGGAGCTGACTATTCGGTAATGAGCGGACCATTTGCGTCTAAACTGAAGAAAGTTATGACCAGATGGGACGGTCCGCACATACGCACAGCAGGAGGCCACCTCGTGACGCCAAGTGGAACGTGCACATCGCGCGTCACCATAGACGGCACAACGTACCCTGCGGCGTTCGTCGTTCTGCCTAACTGCTCCCGCGACGTGATTCTCGGAATTGACTTTTTGACGGACAACGGCGCAATAATTGATCTGCAGACCAAGTCGATAACATTTTCCTCCAATCACTCCACGACGCCGCAGCCGAACCCCGATCACCGTGCTGCTGTCAGGATCGCCGACGATCACATCACCCTGCCACCCCACGCAAGCTTGATGATCGCCGTCTACTGTGAGGATGCTGCTTCTGACATCGACGCTATCGTAGAGAGTGATCGAAGGTTGCTTCTCGACCGCGGTGTCTCCGTCGCAAGAGGCATTGCGCACTTTAAGCAACGCCAATCTCACGTTTTGGTCACTAATTTCACCGAAGAGTACCAGCATTTAAACAAGGGAGCTGCAATTGCGTTCCTCGAAGAAACGCAAGAAGCAAGTGATGTGATCGCAGTCGCCGACTTTGAACGCACACCCGTAGAAACATTCAAGCTCCCGCAGCCATTCGACGTGAATCCGGCGCTACCGCAAGAACAACGGAAAAAATTATTGGCTTTGCTGCGTCGCTATAGCGAATGTTTTTCGTCGAGCGCAAAACTACGTCAGACCCCTCTAGCGAAGCACCGAATAATAACCGAAGATGGAGCCCGACCTACCCGACAGTCACCGTACCGCGTCTCTTCACACGAACGGGAAGCCATCCGGACTCAAGTCGACGACATGCTGAGCGATGACATTATACAGCCATCGAAAAGCCCCTGGGCTGCGCCCGTCGTACTCGTAAAGAAAAAAGACGGCACATTAAGGTTTTGCTTTGACTACCGGCGACTGAACAAAATCACGAAAAAGGACGTGTACCCCCTCCCCCGAATCGACGACGCCCTCGACCACCTCTGCCACGCGAATTACTTCTCATCGATGGACCTGAAGACCGGCTACTGGCAAATTGAAGTGGACGAGAGAGACCGAGAGAAGACTGCATTTATAACCCCAGACGGCCTATACGAGTTCAAGGTGATGCCGTTTGGGCTGTGCACAGCACCAGCGACGTTTCAAAGAGTCATGGACACTGTGCTAGCTGGCCTTAAGTGGCACACCTGCCTCGTATACCTCGACGACGTAGTGGTATTCGCCCGGACTTTCGACGAACACCTTGTAAGGTTGGAGTTTGTACTCGAGGCCATTCGTACGTCGGGGTTGACGCTGAAGCCTGAAAAGTGCCGTTTCGCATACGGCGAACTCAAGTTCTTGGGCCACGTCGTCAACGCCGCGGGAGTCCTACCTGACCCGGCAAAAACTTCAGCCATTGCGAACTTTCCAAGGCCGAAAGACAAGAAGGGCGTGCGGAGATTTCTCGGGCTGTGCGCATACTACCGGCGCTTCGTCGCAAACTTCGCACGCATTGCAGAGCCACTCACGCGATTGACGAAAGATAGCACCCCTTTCAGCTGGGAAAACGACCAAGAAAAAGCATTCGGCGAGCTGCAAAAACGCCTGCAAAGGCCGCCCGTGCTCGCTCATTTCGACAGAAATACCGAAACGGAAATGCATACGGACGCCAGTGATATAGGCTTGGGTGCCGTCCTTGTCCAAAAGCAAAGCGGCTGCGAAAGGGTAATCGCCTATGCTAGCCGTGGTCTGTCGAAGGAGGAGAAAAACTATTCTGCCTCTGAGAAAGAGTGCCTGGCTATTATATGGGCGATTTCAAAATTTCGCCCATACGTGTATGGAAGGCCATTCAAGGTTGTAACAGACCACCATGCGCTGTGTTGGCTCGCCAATTTGAAGGACCCCTCTGGCCGTCTTGGGCGGTGGAGCTTGCGCCTGCAGGAGTTCGACGTTACAGTCGTTTATAAATCCGGCAGGAAACACTCCGACGGCGACTGCCCGTCCCGCGCCCCCGTCGACCCACCACCACAAGACTCTGATGAAGACAGCGCGTTCTTCGGGATCGTGACGGAGAGCGACCTAGCCGCCCAGCAGCGTGCCGACCCCGACTTACGCGTCATAATCGAGTACCTCGAGGGATGCAACGTTGCCGTTCCTAGGACCTTCAAACGCAGCTTACCAGCATTCAGCCTGACAAACTCCGTCCTTGTGAAGAAGAATTTCAGCCCCGGAACAAGAGCGAATTACCTTCTCGTCATCCCCGCGGACCTTCGTGACGAAATTTTGGAAGCGTGCCACGACGACCCGTCTTCCGGACATCTGGGCACAGCCCGCACTATTGGAAAAATCAAGGCAAGGTACTACTGGCCCGGCCTTACCTCTGACGTCACCCACTACGTCCGGAGCTGCCGTGACTGCCAGCGACGAAAAACGCCGCCGACAAGACCCGCCGGACTTCTGCAACCGATCGCCGTCCCATCGAGACCATTTCAACAGATTGGAATGGACCTTTTAGGCCCGTTCCCTACGTCACGATCACAGAACAAGTTGATTGTCGTAGCGACAGACTACATGACGCGCTACGCAGAGACCGCCGCTCTTCCGAGGGGGACTGCACAAGAAGTGGCAAAGTTCTTTATAAGCCAAGTTGTGCTGCGACATGGAGCCCCGGAAGTCCTAATCACAGACCGCGGAACGGCATTTACTGCGGAGCTGATGCAAGGAGTATTACGCTACAGCAACACGGATCACCGAAGAACGACGGCGTACCACCCCCAAACGAACGGACTAACAGAACGTCTGAACAAGACAATCGCAGATATGCTGTCAATGTACGTTGACGTTGAACATAAGACTTGGGACGAAGTGCTCCCGTATGTCACGTTTGCGTACAACACGGCTATCCAGGAGACGACACAGCTGACGCCGTTCGAGCTTGTCACGGTAGAAGGCCGACTACGATGCTCGACGCCATGCTTCCGCACGTAGAAGACGACGACCTCAACGCCGACGTCCACGGATATCTTCAACGTGCGGAGGAGGCCCGCCAGCTCGCTCGAGTTCGTATAACGGACCAGCAGCTGGTGGATGCGGGCCGCTACAACCTCCGACGCCGAGACGCCGAGTACCAACCAGGGGATCGTGTGTGGGTTTGGACTCCCATCCGACGACGCGGACTCAGTGAGAAGCTCCTGCGACGGTATTTCGGACCCTACCAGATTCTACGACGTGTTGGCCAACTTACCTACGAAGTGATCCCCGATGGTGACTCCGGCACATCACGACGACACACGCGGCCTGAAGTCGTCCACGTGGTTCGCTTAAAACCTTTCTACGGACGATGACGAACTTTTATTTTCATTTGTTCGGACTATCGCTTATGTTAGCATCGGGTCGATGCACTCTTAGAGGGGGGGGGGTAATGCCGCGAACCATACATTGGGTTTGTTTATTTGTGTTTTGCTTTTACCGCCCGGCTGCGCCGGTCTGTGTTATCTCTGCGCCAAGGGAAGCGCGTGTTCCATTCTTTCTTTCTGTGCCGCATGTGCTATCTGTTGTGATAGGAGAGCATTCCGATCTAACGTGAACAGCCCAGAATAATCTTCTTGGATCTACTATGTTCTCGATGCGAATCGACGTTTCGAGAACCACGCGCGCCAAAAGATAAAAAGCCTGCAGTGCGGACGCCGGGGCATTCGATTCGACGACACTCGCCTGTGCAAGTCACTTTGTTGACCGCTGCTTCGCCGCCTCTGTATTCTTTTGAGTTGTTATGGGAGCACAAGTTCGCTCCAATAAACGTGTTTCTCATTCAACACAACTGCATCGTCCTTGTCTTCGTGACAATATATATGTGTATATATATATATATCTATATATATATATATATATACCAGAGGGTAGACACACGTATGAAAACGATGATCGAACTAACGTTTCGACCGGACCCCGGTCGAAACGTTAGTTCGATCATCGTTTTCATACGTGTGTCTACCCTCTCGTGTATTTTTGAAACCGAATCCCGGAACTTATTCATCGCTACATATATATATATATATATATATATATATATATATATATATATATATATATATATATATATATATATATATATATATATATATATATAGACTGAAAAGATAAAAACTCACACAGAGCGCGAAAAAAATAAGGTTAGTAGAGACAGAGACAGACGAGAAAGACTTAGAAAATAAAAATAAGTTTACTGACGTTTCAGGGAGAGGACTCCCTTTATATATATATATATATATATATATATATATATATATATATATATATATATATATATAGTATAAGTAAAGAGTCGGATACACAGCAAGGACAATAACAAACAATGTTTACTTACGTAGCGGCAACGGGACTTGCCTTCATCAGAGTAGTTACATGATTTTGCTGTGATGAAGGCAAGTCCCGTTGCCGCTACGTAAGTAAACATTGTTTGTTATTGTTCTTGCTGTGTATCCGACTCTTTACTTATACTATTTTTGCGGGCTTTGTGAGTTTATCTTTCTCTAGATTATATATATATATATATATATATATATATATATATATATATATATATATATATATATATATATATATATATACATATATATATATATATATATATATATATATATGTATATATGTATATATATATTTATATATTGTTACGAAAAGACGACGAAGAGGACAATGCAGCGTGGTTTGTGATCCCAGCCTACGACGACGAAGAAGATCGGTGGGGGCGCGCTGCCTGCGCGGGCTCAGGCTTTGCAGCCATGTAAATAAGCTGTAAATACATCATTCGACTGTCTCATCGTTCATGTCATCTCTACTGCCGCCACGTAACATTTTTGGTGGGGTGTGCGGGTCGGTTCATCGCTACCCTGGTCATCGATTCGCAACGTCTCGGCGCAAGCGCACTCGTCGAGGGTAAGCGGGCCGCGCCGGACAGCCCCAGCCCTTACTCGACCTGAACTCGACCGCGTCCCCCGCCCCGCGTCCCCAGCCTGTGACCAGCCCATCCAGACCTGCCGTGACCAGACGAGACGAGGCGTGACCAACACAAGATGCCGTTTCCCCAGCCCAGTAGTCCGACATGGTTCTGGATACCTCAGACGTTTCGTCGGTGCCTTGACGAGATCGTGTCGCGGGACCAGGCATCACCGACGACATCATCATCCTATGTGGCGGCAAAGACTTCACTGTACATTGTCATCTCATCTTTCGTCCTCACCACATAACCTACTGCCGCGGCGTCGACCGGGGCGGTCGTTTTCAACCGGGGGGCCGTGTTACGAAAAGACGACGAAGAGGACAATGCAGCATGGTTTGTGATCCCAGCACGACGACGAAAAAGATCGGTGGGGGCGCGCCGCCTGCGCGGGCTCAGGGTTTGCAGCCATGTAAATAAGCTGTAAATACATCGTTCGACTGTCTCATCGTTCATGTCATCTCTACTGCCGCCACGTAACAATAGATATATGTATGATATATATATATATATATATATATATATATATATATATATATATATAGAGAGAGAGAGAGAGAGAGAGAGAGAGAGACAGAAAGAAAGAGAGAGAGAGAGAGCATAAGAGGGCCTGATGTGGGCCTCGCCCCATTGAAGGCATCCCTAGTCCGGGATGGCTTGACTTCGGCTGGCCGTCCGTGCTGGTGTCACAAGTGTTAGCTGGATATCCGGGTCTGGGCTGGCCAGGGAAGAGCGATTTTTTTCTTTCGCAAGCAATGCGCCAAGCTCATTCGGCTTTGATCAATACGATGACCCAGTTTACGTTCAGTTGAAGACAAACAAAAACGAAGAAAATAACCGGAAGTTTACGAAGAGTACCCTCCTGAATACCCAACTCTTAGTTGTTGTTTCCATACTGAATTCATTTTGTCACTTTCTATCTGCTCTTAATGTCTTCCCTTTTCTGTTTCATTAATTCCGCTACTCCTGAAATTAGATTCTCCGTACCCTTTAGATGTCAAGTATATATACGTACTGCCGTACGACGTCGCAAATGGCCCAAAAGGAAACCATAAATCGCATCTGCGTTTAAACATTCGCCAGACTGTATCGCTGGAATGATACAGTACCCAGCACACACCTTGGGGCTGCTATATGTTGCCCGTTGATGCAAACTCGGATACTTGTATTATGCTCTAACATTCGGTAAAAGTGTAATGTTCAGGTATATTAAAGGAGTACTGACACGAAATTTCTCGCTTTCAGTTTTTATGCTGTAAAGAATACCTATTGGCCCAGTAATTACGAAAATCGAACCGAAAGCCGTCAGCCGCCAACACAGAATTAATTATTGCACGTTTATTGCAACCAATTTCAAATTTGGTCGCCGCGCGGGAAAATGGCCGTTCGAAGGCCAGCCTGCAAGCGGGCCAGCCTTACGTCACGGTCTCACCCGTGACGTCGGGGACGTTTTTCTTTCCTCCATGCGTTGGCCGCATCGTCTGCTACGATTTCACATGGTCCGCACTCGCCCGCGCAGTCGACATGGCGTCTGAATCGTCAGACTCGAATGAGTCACTGCCACCCGACAGACAGAACAACTTTATTTGACCAGGCGATTAGGCCGGCGATGTCTTCGCCGTCGTCCGTTTTTAATATCACTGCGGCTCGAACCGGTGCAGACCATGATAGCAACAGCTTGTCGCCACTCTTCTAATCAATCTGATCGTGAAAAAAAAGCTCCACATGCGAGAAAGTAGATGTTAGTGTGTTGAAAATTGTGCTAGGAGTTGTTATCAGCGCTGAATGTAAAAGTGGCGTTCAGATATTTGCCGCGATGGTAAGCCTACGCTGACCGGAAGCGGAGGTTCGGCGCTCCGACCCAGCACTGCCGGCACCACGGTGCGGCGAGGGGCCGAAAGATGGCGCCACCTGCGCGCTAGAATCAAAACAGGCCGCGGCAGATGTCTTGGTCACCGATCGCTGAAACGGAAATTATTGCCAAAATAAAGCTTCATATGCGAAAAAGGGGATGATAGTGTGGTGAAAAGTTGTGTAAGGGATGGTCATTCGCAGTTGTACAGATACCAGCGATCAAATAGTCGCCACGATACTAAGCCTTAAGTTCCCAACACCCAAGGTGACCCGTGCAACCCCGAGCCCGCTGGCTTGGGCGACAGTTCTTGCGGCCGCCGGCGCGCACGAACTCAGTCCACGTTTAGCGCTGCATGTCGTCGCGTGGAAAATAATGCATCTTGGCGTCGTCGTCGATTTACTCGGACAGGCTTCCACGAGCAGTACTTCGCATACCGCGAGCTTGCCATAGCACAACTTGGGCGAGCTCGGCGACGCGCACCGCCGCGTCGCCGCGGTGCCCGTCGACATCGCGCACCGCGCGGTGCCGGCACCAGTGCCGAACATCATGCGCCGGCAACGAACTGAAGAGCAAAGACGTCGAACACGCAACGTTTACAAGCATTGCTCACACAGCTACGCCCACGTCCCCTGCCCAAACGAATACCACCGACAACAGCAGTGCAGGATATCGTTTCCGGTTCTGAAAACGACTATATGACGTCACCCTGAACCGGCCAGACACGCAGGCCAATGTTTCGTCACGCCGAAAGCGATTGCGCTAGTGCTGCTGATTTGTGGAAGCTCGCGGCCTGGACAATCAAAATCGATTTTAGATGTGATTCCGGCCTCGGATCGCAGCAAAAATTTCTGTGAGGCATCTGTACAAACTACTGAAGCCAATTATATCATTTTTTCAGGTTTCAAAATTTGGTGTCAGTACTCCTTTAAATGTAAGAGCATCGAATAACATGATCTATACAAGTCCCATAAGAAATTTCGAAAGCTCGCACACTCAAAGTGTAGCCTCTATGGTGTAGCAGAATACTCAATGCGCACTTTCTTAAGAGCGGTTGGACAAAAAGAAAGTAAGAAGAAAAAAGAAGATGGAGGTGCTGGGTATCGATCCCAGTACCTCTCGCATGCTAAGCGAGCGCTCTACCATCTGAGCTACACCCCCACGGAAAGACAACGCAGCCGGATCCCTTTAGGTGCGTACAACGCCGCGACGGAAACTAGAGCACGCGAGAGTGCCGAAGAAACCGGCTCCCAGCGCGGACTGGCCGCTGTTAATTCTAATGTCGGTGCGGGGCTTGCAACAAGCAGCAGCGGAGAATTTTGCGGAATGCGGAGCTTTGAACATGATGTTGTTTCTGGGCTACCTATGTAAAACTAAAATTTGAGTCGTATGTTCGCCTAACAGTCGACTGGGCCGCCTAATCGAAAGGTGAAAGAACGCTTCTTCAAGGAATATATATGGGTGATACCTTTCCAGACTAAAAAAGCCTGTGGCATGCAGCGTTCATGTCTAGAAATTTCAACAACCGAAAATACTGGGCATATTGAGCAAACCTTCGGTACATTACTGAGACTAGCAGCATTTTCAAAATTAGAATGGGCTGATGAATGGAATATGATGAGCAAATAAAAATCAGCGTGCTAAAACGGTTCCCAAAAGAAGCGAGACTAACTAAACACTAAAAAAAAACACATCGGACCGAGGCCAGGGCGAGGCTCCTAAGACAAACGGTACAGCGCATACTCTCACACTTTGTGCACGGACATTGCTGAGTCTACAGAGCAGTCGTGCACAAATCCTCGTAGTCCTCGACTCAACTAGGCAAATAAACACCGCCGCTTCCTATGGAACCGATCTGTAGCAGCAACCCCGAAAGGCTTGCGATCACCCACGCTACCGCAACTGTGCAGCAACCGCCCTAGTTGACTATCATAACGGACTTGCTACAAGCCGGCCCCCTATAACAAGCCAGCCTCGCACCTCCCCGAGCCGTCCAGATCCTGCACAACCTCCCCGAAACCATCCAGAGAGAGATAGAGAGAGCGAGCGAGAGAGAGAGAGAGAGAGAGAATGAGAGAGAGAGAGAGAGAGAGAGAGAGAGAGAGAGAGAGAGAGAGAGAGAGACAGACAGACAGACAGACAGACAGTGGGACAGAATGAAAGAGACAAAGGGAACTAGAGGGAGAGAGACAAAACTTGTTTCAAGCGACCCACTGCTGCCGAAAATGGGGTTTTGGTCGTCCGGGAATGCGCTTCAACCGATACTTCGCAGGAGTCAGGGCCCCGCACGTGGGCAATGTGCCGTGCAAGGCGAGGCCGGAGGATCGGACGAAGATCCGGTGGAGGAGCGGACCAGCTCTCCCTTGAGTATGAATGTGGGGTGGTGAAATGTGTGGGTGATGATTATTAATATCTGGATCCCAAGCCCCACCGGCCTCACATGCAGAAAATGAGGTGCGGCCCACGCGGTGCGCTAACTCTCACCCGGGATAGCAAAGCCCGGTCGAAACGAACAAGACTCTCCCGCCTCGCAGGCCCTGACTCCACTCGACCCAACGTACATCTACATCCTCCCGAATTACCCAAACACAAAAAAGGACATACCTTACACGTCACCACGCTTTTGCCAACCATCGCGCGGTTGTCTACCGGCGACTGATAACAACTACCACACCTTCTTACAACCAAATTCAGCAACGCACCATAACTGCTAGCGTGCGGACATCATCACCTATTGAAGCAGAAGAAGCGGTAATCGCTCTAGCTGTCATTTCAGGTCAGCAGGATGCACGAATGAACATTGTTTCTGACTCCCAAAACGCCTGCAGGCAGTGGGCGAGAGGGCGCATCGGCAAAACAGCCCACAGATTAGCAATCGGCTACAAATCAAATAATCCAATCAAAATCATATGGGCCCCTGGCCATGAAGCTCTAGAGGGCAATCAACAGGCTCACGCCTGGGCTCGCGCCTCCCTTCCCCGAGCTGACATGAATGAATGAATTTATTGTCAAGAAAAAGGAAAGGAAAGACCACCAGCAGGCGTAAATTGTCACACCTAGGGGTGGACACCGCAACGCCTGCTCAAGAAGAGTTTCCTGTTCCTGTTATGCCCACATATTCAGAAATTCTAAGCTACTACAAAGCAACCCGAATTGAATTCCCACATCCTCTTACCAAGTTTCAAGGACAGGATCAAACAGCACTCCGCTCAATCCAAACGAACACCTTCCCTCACCTCTCCCGTCTACACAAACTGTACCCAACCCAATACCCGAAGCTGTGCCCCAAGTGCAACCAAGTAGCCACCCTCTACCATACGGCAGCAGGGTGCCACAAAATTCACAAACACCCTCTAACAGAGGAGCAGTGGAGTGAGGCACTGTCTAGCGCCGACTACGACGAGCAGTGCCGAACGATCGCCAGAGCAGCCACCGGCGCCCTGGAGACTGGAGCCCTGGACTAGGGGCACCCACCACGTCCAACTACCCAACAAACATAATGAAGTTATTTCTCTCTCTCTTGTACCACGTCGCTCCAACCTTCTTCCCCTGCAATGGCTGCCCACAGTGCGACACGCAACTTTCAGCTTACAACGTAGTATAATACTCCTGTCATGACCACCCTCCCCTGATCCTCTCCACATGCCCTGAGCAGTGGGGGACTGTGCTGACCAGCTCGGTCCCGGAGCGCCAACTCGCTCTTGTGCAACCAGCCGGGTATGTAGCGCAGGCTCGCGACCTCCTGGATACAGGGGGTTTACCCCAACCCCTTTCTTACCACTTAAGCTCAACGCACCCTCTTACACACATACACACGCACACGCAGAGGCACGCAAACACACACACATGCCCGCGCGTGCGTGCTCAGAGAGAAGGAGAAAGGTGTAACCGTGCGCCCTTATATCTCTTTTTAAGTGCAGAGCACTACTTTAGGCGCTCGCCTTGTCATCAGATCCAAGTAGAGGGCGTTCCGTTGTAGCGCTGTCGTCGCAGCGTACCCCAGAGGCTTCGAAAGCCAAGCGGCTTATATAGTCATAAGCGTTCGAAACTCGTGAACCGATGGCGCTTGTCCTACACCTCCCCGTTGTTTAGCGAAAAGAAAACTATGGGAGCATTTGAGGCAAAATATACGTAAGTAACCGGCAGCGCCCGCGTTCATTTAGTTAGGAACGCTCCTTGGGTTGGTTTTTACGATAGTAGCAAAAAAAGCAGCCGCACAAGAAAAAAATGGCGCGTTCGAAATGACGCAGAACAGCTACACCCGCAAGAAGAAAACGGCGCGTTCGAAATGCCGCAAAAAGGCTCCAGCCGCGCAAGAAAAACATTACGCGTTCGAAATGACGCAAAATAGCTCAAGCATACGAAATTAAAGCAAGCACAAAAAGAACAGAACTCCGGCTGGCGCAATTTCCGGCAGGGGCGCGCGAGCACTGCGAAGGCGGGAAATTTAAATTGCATGGTGTGGTAACAGTGAGCAGATTACGGCGATACAGCGCATTATGATGAATCACTGCTCTGCACTTCCGACAGCTTTCCCATTGAGTGGAACGGCTTCAATTATTTCTTTTGCAAGCCCGCACGTTAAGTAATATGTAGCCTGCAAGCCTTTTTCGTGCTTCGTTACGTTTGATCACGTTTTACGTTCACCGTTCTTTCTCGATCCTCATCCTCGACTCAGTCTTGATTGAGGTGCCCTCAACAGGTGAGGCAGTTATCGGCTGAGTCCACTTTCCTTTTTCTTTCAATAAAGCATCTCTCTTGTCTGCACTAGTCATCATCAGGCTGGTAATGTTCATTGCACGATGAAGACCTCTCCTACAGAGAGAGAGGGGGGGGGAGAGTAAACGTGTTTATTACGAAAAGAGATAGGGAGGAGACGTCATTACAAGATCACTTGAGCTCTTCCAGCCTCAACAGCCCTCAACACCAGCTGGCGCTGATCTTTGAAGTCGGAGCTGGTCAGAGCTCTCTCCGAAAGCTCCTAAGAAGAAAGCGAGGAATTGCGCGAAGGCATTGGAGCGTGGTTCCAGAGCCTTCCCATTTAAAAGAGCATCGCAGGGGCTTCGCAGAAGCGGCATAGCGGGGAATATACGGTGGGGTGCCATACACAGCATTTACTTTCGACTGCTCATATCTTGCACGGTTCGAATTCATTCTTTTCAATTAATTTTTTTTTTATCTCATCCCCATGTCGAGTTATCCGACTTCTCGTACTTCCATAGTCACATCTCTATGTAGCGATTCTGTATTACTGCTTGTCCACCGGTTCTCAGTTATGTGCATTGCATGCCCGCACTTTATCAGGCGATGGTACACTATATCTACCGGAGAAACTATGGCTGCACGCCAAGAAATTCATATGCCCAATCTCGATCCACGTGCAAGGGGACGGCGAACATTAGAACGTGAAACGGAAAACCGGTGCGGAAACCGGTCGCCCTAAACCACGCCACCTCGGTTACTCTCGGGCGCTCCACATTCCGAGGCTGCGTGCAGTCCACACCTGATGAGCCGGCCATTGTCGTCTCTGACAGCGCGGGGGTGTAGCTCAGATGGTAGAGCGCTCGCTTAGCATGCGAGAGGTACTGGGATCGATACCCAGCACCTCCACTTCTCTTTTTGTCCATTTTCTGTTTTTGCTTACGTTCTCAGCCTGTATTAACGTTTTTCGATGCTTTAAAAACACTTTGTTATCGTATGAGCCCCTGTTCCAAATAAAGCGTGTATAGCTATATTTATTCCATTCATGAGAATAGCTCATAAATCACTACATAAATCAGATTTTAATTAAAAAGCGTAGTAAATACCACCCCTAATTATTTTTCTCGAAACCTCTCAAAAAGTCATTAAATTACGTTGTGAGTCCCGGATCATGAAAATAATTGCCTGCGCAATATCACTACTTCTGGAAAATAATCGCATCACTCTGCCCAAGAACGACTGTTTCCCGTCATCATGGCGGGCGGATCTGCGTTCCCGGACAACATGCCAAATTTTAAAGCACGAAAAGCCGAAACATGGCGCAACTCCTCCTCAACCATACAACTCCTAACCAGAACGCGAAACGTGATCACTGAATCCCAAATCTTCTAACATGGGAGGGACGGTATCCTCTGGGGGAGCTGCGAACAGCGTTCGCGTGACTTCAGTGGTTTTCTAGGCAACTCTGCCGTGATGCCTTACCGATTGGGGACTGCTGCATTTGTTGCCTGCTTTGATTCATTTGTTCGGCTCGTTGTCGATGCGGTTTTCTTACGTTCAGTCGATGCTATAGTTACCACACTGCGATGCTTCAAACTGCATTCTCATCCGTCGAGGAGTTCGGCCGTCGCTTTGGAGCATAGCGGACGTGTCTGCGCGCTCGTGCGGTTTGTCGGCGGGTAGTCGGGTAGTCGCCAGGCGGGTAGTCGCGCAGCACATAGATTGTCTCCAGATCGCGCTGGACTGATTCGGTCCACCTATAGCGCGAGCTACCGCTTACAAGCCCCAGTCCGTCAGCCTTTGTCACGTCCAGCGAACTCTCACGTTGTCGGAACTGCCGCAGGCTTCGCTTCTCTTCACAGCAAGCTCGCCTCTACGCTTCACCGCTCCCGTCGAGGCTTCTCGTCTCCCGGACGCAGCATGACGACAGCCAGCTGTGTTCGAGGTGGGCTGTGTGCGACGAGGTCGACCACAGTGGATGCACTCTGCCCTATTCTCTTCGCACCTCTCTAATACTTACTTCTCTCCATCCAATCCTATAATCTTCCACTATATTCCCACCCCTGCACCGGGTTGAATGCAGGTGAACTCCCAGATGAGTTCAATAATATCCCCGGTGTACTTCATTCCCCCTTCATTTACCCGAGCCGCTACCACCACCACCGCATCCGTCGAGTTGAGGTGTTGGACCGGTTGTTTTGTTGCTCCCACTGTCTGCTGCAGTCGCATGCCTCGGAAGATGGCATATGAAGAGGCGCAATCAGCGCTGCTTGGCGTTACGAATTCGCCCTGCGTTGGCTTTTGCATCTGGGAAGCTTCCGGGCACAGTGCGGCAGTTAACTGTAATGAATAGGCATTGAGCCATACCGGCTGGCAACAGCAAAAGAAAAAAGTCATCACTTATTCTTGTTTTTTGGGGATTAATTGTCTGTGAGGAAAGCATGTCGTGGCTCCGCAAAAGCATTGCAATTACTGCGTTGGGCATCTCTGCAAGCAGAGGTGTAGGCCACGTTTGGTAATGCCGCGCAGTGCTCGGAAATTGAAATTACACTACATAAATCAGATTTTAATTAAAAAGCGTAGTAAATACCGCCCCTAATTATTTTTCTCGAAACCTCTCAAAAAGTCATTAAATTACGTTGTGAGTCCCGGACCATGAATATAATTGCCTGCGCAATATCACTACTTCTGGAAAATAATCGCATCACTCTTGTATTAACATTAAAGTTTGTCGCGAGGAGAAGACTGTTGGGAAGTCCTAGATGTAAATCTAGGCATTTTTGTGGAAGGAGCGTCTGCCAAGAAGGGCCGCACCGGCCAGCGCACATGAACTTAAGTTGAGTGTACACGTTCAATACCTTTTTTACAGCATAGCCGTTTAAAGGGGCCATGCAGACAAAATACAAGTTTGTTTTATTCGAAAGATTTCGTATTTTAAAGTGCCTCCGGCGTTTGTCCGACTGCAAACGAAGCCGTATCCACTGAGAAATTAATCAATTTATGTTAAAAGTTTCATTCTCCCGCCAAATCATGTGTTTTCGTGACGTCTGCCCTGATGCCATGAGGGCGGGTATTAAAACGAACTTTCAGTGCGTCGTTGGGCTTTGCAGCCTTGCTCACCGTCAGTCCTCCCAGATGGAGCTATCATAGTGAGCCGGGAACCTTTGTCCGCCGTTGCTTTGTTTTTGACCGCATTTGCCCCTGGCTTGTTTTTGTTACGGTAGAAAGTAACCGCTTCGTGAAACATGGGGTATGCTCAATAAACAGGCTCACATAAGACAACGTCGCTTACGCCAATCGGCGAGTGTCGTGTAAGACAACTCCAAAGCAGCGGGCTGCTGTGCAGCTAAAGAAAAGCATCTTAGAACGGAGAGCAAGTGGGCTGGTTGGTACATGTCTAAAAATGTAAGAAATCTGTCTACTCTACGTCCTCTACTCTACGTCCTGTCCTTTGCGCTGCTTCTTACATTTAAAAAAAAGCATAGTGCGCCCAGTACCAACAGCAGAGCGCGTCGGTACTTCCAGGTTTACGTGTATTTTCGTAACTTTCATTGTTTACCCCATTATTCTTACTGCTGTACAGTGAATATTCATTACATTTAAGAGCAAATAGTTCTTTCGGCAAGCTTATAAGCCCTGCCTAATCTGCCTTTTCTTTTGCCGGCCTCAGCCAATCGCACAGCTGGGCATATGACATCATTGGTTCTGTTGCGGGAAATGAGCTAGTGTGTCGCGTGGCCATTCCTTTCTTCCTAATTATATAGCTTATTTGAGCGAAGTGTGCGTTAAAAGTGGTGTCAGTATGGTTCTAACGAGGCAATCTTTCGACTGAACCAAACTTGGGTTTTGTGTGCATGACCCCTATAAGCTTTTAGTTCCGCGTCCTATGTCATGATCACTGGCTAATCATTAGCGCCACCTTCAGCGCCATTACGCTGACGCAGCTCCAGGCCCAAGCGAGGAGGTCTGGGACGTGCTCGGTGCCTCTTTTGTTACCGCCCCCGGTGTGGTCAGTCGTGTTCTACAATGTGCAAATAAACGCTTTCTTTTGAAGAAGTCCATTTCGCCTCGCCATGCCTCTTCAACGCCCCAGCCTTCACGCCCAGCCCTCTGAGTGAAAGCCTGCGGACAAGACGATCCGGGCCTGCCAGTCAAGGAGAGCATTCAGCGGCAAGTTCGGAAATCCATGTGAGATGCAACAGGCGAATTGGAAGAGGGGCTGCCAGCTCTCCAGCCTTGCAACACTAGTGCAAGTTGCGTCATTTTCCCCCCTTGGGTATCACTAAAACTTCCGCCATCTCCACGAAGTGAATGATTATGAGAGGGGCGAAGCAAAAATGCTTATCGGTAAAACCGCAAAACATTCGCCCGCACATCATATAAAGACTCGACACGTCAAGCTTTACACCGCTCCGTTGACAAGCCTGTCGACGACGTCGATGTTTGTGGTGGTTATGTAGGGGTTGTTTTGGACGATAAGAATCTCCATGGGTAAGTTGCCGAATTCGGTGTGTGACATTTTAGCCACCTTGGCCGTCGCCTTCTGCAGAGCGCCTTGTGTCGTGTATCCCCGGTACGTGTCTTCAGCTCGCAGGCGACGAACGACAACCTCTTCTTCTTCCTCTCCTCCTTGTTGGGTAGCAACGAACGAGTTGAACGTTTTGTCCTCTTCGGCCAATCTTTGGTGGGCCAATCCCTAGGGATATCCTACAACAATCATCATTAATGTGCCGTGCCGTATACAGCAGCAACTAGGGACGGGACAGGGCCCGAGCAAGAGGAGCTTCGCCCCTAAAAATTAAAACCGCTCCACTCAGAGTGAAATCGGTCGGAAGTGCAGAGCAGTGATTAATCCCCCAGAGTGGTTGTGGTGCCGTTATGCGCTTATTACTACCGCCGCTCCCGCGCTTCACCTTGATGTCTCACTCATCTCTTGATGAATAATTGAGGAGTGGTTTTGCTCAAAGCCAATCACATTTCCCGCCTTCGTAGTGCTGGCGCGCTCTCTGCCTGGAACAGCACGAGCGGGAGTTCTGTGTTTTTAAGTACCGAACACTTAAGGTCCGCGCCTTGTCGTCGTACCTCGCTCGCTGGACCCAAGTAGAGCCACGCGGAGTTCCGTCGTCGCGGCGTACCCCAGAGGCTTCGAAAGCCAAGCTGTTTATATAGACATAAGAGTTCGAAACTCGTGAACCGCCGGCGCTTGTCATACATCTCCCCGTGGTTTAGTGCAGAGACAACTGTTGGCCCATTTGAGGCAAAATGTACGTAATTAACCGGCAGCGCCCGCGTTCAGTTAGTTAGAAACGCTGGTTGGTTTGGTTTTTGCGATAATAAGCGAAAAAAAGTGGCAGTGCAACGTCGGCACGTGCGGGAGGAAAAGCAAGCAGAAAAAGAACAGAACTCCCGCTGGCGCAGTTTCCGGGAGGGGGCGCGCGAGCACTGCGAAGGCGGGAAATTTGAATTGCATTAGGTGGCAGCAGGAAGCGGATAATGGCGCTACAGCCCATTCTGGCGAGAGAGAGAGAGAGAGAGAGCGATCTTTAATGAAGTCTGGCGATGTTAGCTGGGCTAAAATGCCTAACTCACTGCTCTGCACTTCCGACAGGTTTCACATTGAGTGGAGCGGCTTTAATTTTTTTGTGTTCTTGCTTTCATCTCGCACGCGCCAGCGCCCTACTGCGCAGTTTGGAACGCGTCGTTTTTGGCGGCCACCTTTTTTCGCTTACTACTGAAAAACTAGCCCAACTGGTGCGCCTAACTAAATTGACGTAGGGGTTGCCGGATACTTACACAGGTTTTGCCTGAAATGTGCCTCCAGTTTTCTTTGCGCTAAACAACGGGGATATGTATGACAAGCGCCTGCGGTTCAGGAGTTTTGAACGGTTATGACTGGAGACCGGAACTTCAGGCACGAAAAATTAAGGTTTTAGGCGCCTATAATAGGCACTTAAAAGTGCAATTTAGGGTTTTATAGGCCCGAAATATGTCATTCAGGCACATTTAGGCTCAACTCGTATTTACTTCAGCAACGTATTTTACGACAAATTTTTTACTTGCATTAAGAACAGCGGATAACTCCTGTGCTGTGGGAAAATAATTTTATTTTCTTGGGGAAAATTAGCCGCACAAGAGTTACTTTTTAACAGATTTATGTGAAATTCGGGGTAATTCAACAACAAACGAAAAGCTTAAAAAGCATGACAAGTCAGACCCATCTCAATGATTTGCGGCTTGAAGTGGTGCCTCATTTCGGCCGATAATTGTGCGCGAAAAAAAAAAAAAAGACAACACTGAACGTTCACTTAAGTTGGAGGAGCGTGCTTGTACCTCGGGACGCTCCATGGCCTGATTGCATATGGAATATCAGAATGTTTGGTGCTCAGAACCTTCGGCAGTTCTTTTAGCTTAGGGAATCGAGGATTTTTATGTCAGACAGAAATGACAGATTTTCATACAGAAATGGCTCTATCAGCAACCAGTCCTTTCGGAGTGGTGGCTGATCTGTCCTGGACCTTCAAAATAAGCTTAGAATTCATGGTCAGATTGGCACCCGAGCTCTCAGCAGCGAAAATGCTTTCTGCTAAGAGTGTGAAATAATTCCCCGAATGCTTGAAGTCACGTTCAAGTTTAGCGTGGTGTAAATAATTTCGCCTGCGACGCTTCTGTCGTCTGCAGTAGTCTTAGTATGAACGGCGAGTGTGTTTGTAGTATTGTGCTGCTGAGGCCAAAGACGTGGGTTCGATTCCCGGCCGCGACGGCCGCTTTTCTGGTGAAGGCGAAAAGCGAAAACGCCCGTGTGTTCGATATTTCTGCACACGTTAAAGATCCTCAGGTGGTCAAAAATAATCCGGAGCCCTCCACTACGGCGCGCCTCATCGCCTGTTAAGCGTCGGCGCGTTAAACCTCATAATCTACCAATCAGTGAATTTGTAGTCGTTTTTCGCCCTTAGCCGAGTTTTTTAAGGGGTTACAACAGGCTCTGGTTGAAGAGACACAATCGATAACCGATGCTTGAAGACACAATTGCAGACCGAAGAAAGACCTTAAATGCAGCTATTTATTTGTTGACAGATCAGAACGACCTTCTCAGCTCTTCACAACTCCAGTGATTCCCATAGATAATAGAGGGAAATGCGATAATTTTTTCGTACAAATTACTGAGCTATTCTGTTCTGCAGAAGCAGATGACTAGGAAACCGGCGGGGAATAACACTATTCAGGAACTACGCACAATACAGCGATTATAAATATTAGACAGCACGCAACGTTCTTTGTAATTAATTCCCTTATAGCAAGGTTTCCAAATGCCATTGAAGCATACTCGGCGTGCAAATCAATTTGTTTGAGATACAGTAGCCGACCGATTCTCGTACCTGGAGGGGAACGAAAACTAGTGTGAATAAAAGAGCAGTCCGAAAAATACGCGAGTGGTAAAAGCGAACTTTCTTTCATTTAAATAGAACTGAAGAAGTCGCGAATGGTTCAGGACAAACCTGATGATGACGTTGCTTACAAGTCAGCGTCACCTGGTGCCTAAAAAAGTGCTGTCTTAAAACAACTTTCCACATATGACCCATTTCCGGCTTTCGAGATTGCTTCCGCCGCAGACTACATGAAAAATGATGACCTCCAAGATCAAAGTTTGTTAACCCGGCGGCAGTCAAGCCAATTCCCCATCCAATTCGAAGCTCGCCAGGTGGCTTGGGATTTGAAATGACGTCATCCTGGAGTGGCACCATGGCTCTGTCGCAAAAAATTGTGTCCCGGAAAGCGCACTTTTGGCTCTATTTTGTCCCAAATACCCGTTGTTTCTCTGCATTACTCCTATACGACAACCGGCGGCACCTTGGGAAAGTCCAGAATATCCGCCAAGTCCGAATTTTTGAAGTCGAAAAAACCCGTCTACTACTATAATCAATTTCTCCATCAAATCAATTTGTTTAAAATAACAGAAGCTAATTGATTTTCATTGAGATATCCCAACATTTGCGCAGAACGAGTTCAGAAATGAATGAAATAAACGTTTAATTTAGAGGCATTATTGAAAAAATAATAAATTAAAGGAAATAATAAATCTACACGAGGGCCTGTGGGACAAAAACAAACAATGGAGGTGCTGGGTATCGATCCCAGTACCTCTCGCATGCTAAGCGAGCGCTCTACCATCTGAGCTACACCCCCATGCATGGTAGGACGCAGCACTGCGATCCCATTAGGTGCGTGCAATGCCGCGACAGAAACTAGATCACGCGAGAGTAGCCGAAGGAAACCGGCTCCCGCCGTGGACTCCGCATTATGAATTTTAATGTTCGGGCTCGGCTTGTAGGTCCTTCGCCCAGCGCTGCGTGGAAATTTGATGTTTTTCGACATTAAATTAAGCACTACTCTGAATAAGGGCCTTTTGTGAGGATTCATCTACAGGTCTAAAGAAAAAACGAAAATCGTTTCAATTTTTATTATTCGTAAATTCCCCAAAGGGCGCCTGGAAGCCTTGTTCTGGGGCAAAAAAAAAAAGAAGTACTGCACACAATAAATGATGGTAAGAAAAAAGCGAGTATTTACAACAACTATTCGAAATAATATAACCCACGCGACAAATGTAGCATTTATTAGGTAAACTGCCAATATTGGCAACCTATTTGTACTTTTTCGACACTTCAGGGGTACAAATTTGGTTGGGTAATCGGACTACCTTGGGGTGTAGACCGTATATATTTACTCTTAGTGGCCTATAAAGCCCGCAAGTTGTGTTCCGTTGCCTCACCTTTTCCCTGAAATTCTATTTCATGCGGTTGCATTACACTGATTTGACAGGGAACCTGTGTTGAGCCTATATGGAACCGTCTGCACGTCGGCACGGCAGGTGGTGGGCGTGCGGTTAAAATGTGATGCTCATAAAAACAATAGTAAGAACTCTGTGAAGGTGGATCGCCAGCGAAGTTATTCAGCATATGGCATCCGGGAGACGCACAATTTACGGGAAAGGAGGGAAGAACTTTTAGTTATTTTCAACTTCGAAGGCATTCGTCTAAAAAATACACGCACACACTTTTATTCTGACTCTCACTGACCATGAAAATTGCCCCTTTTGACAGCTAATCCACTCAAAATGCATAAACAAGGGACGACACGTAGAGGCTTGAGGTATACGCCATGTTGTCATCTCAAAATGGTGCCTATCATTAACTAATCCACTCAAGATGCATAACCAAGTGATGAGGCGTTTCAGCGTCAGGTCGAATGATTCTTTGAACGGCTTGCGGCATTGGTAATGACCGCGTGTTTATAGCGCGCACACCGGGACGTTCGTTTTCCAACCCCTCGCGCTGCAGAACACCCCGCTTTGCAAAGATATGTACTGCCTGGGGCACAATCCTCTACAACAAGAGGCCGCCGTTTTGAAATGACGCGGTAGCGCTCTGCAAATGCATGTGTCATCGGATTGGGGCGCCGATTTGAGGGCCGGAGGAAGAGCAGAAACCCTTTGGTAGCAAGGGCACAAAGCGACACGCACTTCCCACCGTCGTATTGCGTGTCGCTTGTGCCCTTGCCACAAAGGGGTTTCTGCTCTTCCTCCGGCCCTCCAATCGGCGCCCCAACCCGAGAACGCATGCATTTGCAGAGCGCTACCGCGTCGTTTCAAAACGACGGCCTCTCGTTTTAGAGAATTGGGTCCCTGCATGCAGGTGATGGTAAAACATTTTAGGGGCGAAGCACCTTAGGACCTCACTTTGTCCTGGGCTTGGCGTCCGTGTACACAGTGTTGGCATGCTCGACGAGCATTGAATTGGATTTGATTGGATTGAATAGGATTGTATTGAATTTGGATTTGATTTGATTGCATTGGAATAAATCGAATTGTATCGGATTGGATTGGATTGAAATTGTATATACTGTACACAGGCGTTGTCACTCCTGTACATGCGCGAGTGGGCAATGCCACGGGTGATTTACGGTAAGAAAGATCCCCAGTGCTTCGCCCACTCGTCATGATTCACTTCGTGGAGATGCGTGAATTTTTTATTGAGCAACCAAGGGAGGGAGCAAGGGCTGTGGTCAGCCTCCTGTGTTCAGGAGACCGCGGGCCTGCACCAAATCCAGCGCTCGTTGCACCAGGGCGAGTTGATGCTCCGGTGCCAAGCTGGTCAGCCCACACGCCCACTGCTCAAGGGAAGGGGAGTGGATGGAGTGGGGGTGGTGGGGACGTGAATGCACAAGGTTGTGAGAGGGGCGTCGCATTTGCGGGCAGTTGTGGGGAAAAAGGGGCGGAGGTATGTTGGAGAGGATATTATGAGTTGCAGAGGGTTTCTGTTTGTAGACACCGATATACGTGAGCTTGGTGGTTCGAAAGACTGTTCTTCTGCTGTGTGTAGTGCGCGAGGACGGAGTTGTTGGTAGAAACCAGCAGAGTTAGGACTTGATGGCCATAGAGTAGGCGCCCAGCGGTGTCGGCCCTTGCGGATGGGGCTTCCCGGGTCAGGAGATCGCGGGCTGCGGCATGAGTCGCCTCATTCCCTGCAAGGCCAGCGTGGCCTAGGGTACCGATAATCGAAACTTCAATGTCCTCGGATGTCCTCGGAAAGTTGCTGCAGCATGAAGAGGGCCTGGGGTGATGCAAGGCCAGCTTCATACAGACGACAGGCTTGTTGGAAGTCCGTAATGATGGTCAAGTATGGTTGATGCTGGTGTGTGCTAGGTAGATTTTTTAAGCAGATAGAATACACGGAATCCTAACGATATAAACTGCGCTCTAGAAAAAAAAAACCTGCACATAGCGAAGCGAGCAGTATACATCTTTTCCCAGAATTTCTGTAAAGAAGAAAAGGTTAACTAAAGGCTGCAATGCTGTCCTGGCTATGACCTAGTTGTCTGTCTTTTTCAAAACAAGCTACGATTGTTGTACAAGCTTTGCAAAAAAATGAACATTAGAAAGAGTGCACGTTTGCGCTTCCGCGTCCACAAGGATATGCCTGGTTGATGCTCGCACACTCGATTTCGCAGCAACATGTTAGCAGTCGACGTATGCTTGCGTGTAAGTATTTCGCCCAAATATTGGAAGAAACGGAATATCCGAACTTGCCGAGTTTCACGGTTCCGAATCTACTGCTTAACAAATGCCCAGAGATATTTGATTTGCATTCGAAACTGGAAATATTTGAGCAGTACGAATATACGACAATTTATGCACAGTCTTGAACAAATGAAATGCGAACGCGCAAACGTGAGTGTGAACACAAAGAGCACAATGCCTTTCTAAGAAAGTCAAATTGTCGCATCACTCCATAACAACAGTAAAGACTATGAATGTGACTTTCGAAATATGTATACCCCACCACATCATTATGTGATCTACGTGAAAGCAATTCTCCAATTTTGCAAGTTGCGGTTCACACATTCGTGTTCCATTTTCATTCGTCCATGACTGTAGATGACGCGTTTTTTTTTTTTTTAATGGGCCAGATCCGCCTAACGAGAATTTGAGAATCAAGCGGAAGTTAGTTACCGGAACTAAATGAACGCCTTCAGAGATATTATATGATTTATGTTACATGTGAGCTAGGGGACGTTTATGGACACAAGTAATTAAAAATTATGCCGTGAATATCAGCAGTATTGGGGTGATAAGTTTGGATTTGGCTTATATTGAATTGAAACACTCAAGCTGATGCTGAATTCTTAAGAAAGCTTTATTTAAACTGACTTCCAATCATTGTGCGATTGAGTTTTGGTGAAAAAGGCATTAAAACATAGAACAGGGCCTCAAGAACAGTAGAACTATACAGAGAGAGCACCTGAGTCCTCTTGGCACCATTAGCTGCTCATTTCGAATTCTTCCTCAGGATAATTATCTCGGGCACGACTGAAGGCACTCACGAAGTAAGCAAGCTCTTCATTGCTTTTCCATGAATTTCTAAACCGCTTCACAAGAAGGCTGCTCATATCTTATTCCTAACCTTCTTGAAGTGGTTCGTACTCTCAGAGCGGGGGAGGGGGGATTTGCCATGGCTTGTAAGCGGCGGCTATTTAGTTAAGTACTGAAACGGTAAATATGGAAGTAAAAAATAAATACAACCTGAGTTATTTCGTAGGAACGGGGAAACGGGGGAGACGAAATGAGATCATTGTTTCACATCTCCGTTTCATTTCGTTAACATTTTCTGTTCATTTAGTCGTTGACATCTGGGTACAGATCTTTCGCCGATCTCCTAATTGCCCTCGGAATTCATAATAAGCCAGCTCCGAAACGCAAAAAAAAACCGTTCGAAAACAACCACGAAAGAGTTTGAACACTCAAGCCAAAATCAAGCTCCCATTGGGCAAATGCATTTGGCTCAGTTTGATCCGTGAAACAGCAGGATGTGGCTCATTTTTTATGCGAATTACGATCTTCGTACACGTTTTTAGGACGTTATATTAACTATTTTCCAGCCAACCCTTTTTTTAGGGGAAAGCTGGCGAGTTTTTCTTGTCACTGTAGCTATATCCGACTCAGTTTCGGTTTTCGGATCCGACTTATTTCGAAAAAAAAAAAACGCCTTCTATACGCTCTTGAAAGTCGCCTGGACAACAAAACAAAAAAAAAGGATGGAGGTGCTGGGTATCGATCCCAGTACCTCTCGCATGCTAAGCGAGCGCTCTACCATCTGAGCTACACCCCCACGGTGAGACGGGGCAGTCGGATCCCGTTAGGTGCGCACAACGCCGCATCGGAAATTGGATCAAGCGAAAGTGCCGAAGAAACCGGCTCCCATGGTGGATTCACCGCTGTGCATTCTAATGCGGGCGCAGGGCTTGCAGGTCAGCTGCCTAGAGCTTATTGGAACGTGGTGTTCTTCGAGGTTAAATTTAAGCGCGACTTTGAACACGCACTTTATGGAAGAATTGGGCTAAAGGTTACAATTAAAGTTTTCCATCGGATAATTTATGATTCACAATTACCTTAAAGATCCCCTAGAAGCAATGCTCTCCGTCAAATAAAGAGGAATGTCGCCCACGGTGAAGAAACAAAATAATCAATTTGTCATTTTTTAGAGTGTCACAATGAATTCGTGGCGTGGTTTCTGATTTTCCAAAACGCTGAGCAGTGGGGTGTGCGCATGGAGAGATGGGAGGCGTAACAGACTTTCAACCTCTCAATCTTCCCGTTGCTTACCGACCGTGCCCCTTTAATCCAAGTAGTATGCGGAGGCCAACTTTACCAGGTTGAATTTGTACAAAAAAGGCTGTGTGTGAGAGAGAGAGAACTCTTCAATGTGGGCTGGAGAGGTCAGCTCTGCTAGCGGCAGTGCTTGCTACGCCAGATGGGGATGATTACAATGTAGTGAAGTGAATATGAGAGATCGGGAAGGCAACAATAGAGAGTGTGAATTTGGGCAGGTATATGGAGATGATCAAGCATGGGATGGGAGAGGTGCGAAGGGTGATATGCGCTGTGTGGAGGTACGAGAATAGCGATAGAGGTAAATTTGTGCAGGTGAAAGGACTGGAGGCCAGGGGGGTTTGATTTTCGTGGAAGGGCCTGTTTTTTGGAGCGTGATGACCACTATAATAGGGGGTAGGGTACAGGTGAGGGCTTCTAGGGTGGCTTGTTTGGAGGTGAAGCCTGTGCACTCCCATTGCCGGAGGTGGCACGTTTTGTAGATCCGCGTCCAGGTGATGGGAGTCCGAAAGGGGGATGGTGATTCTGGGGACAGAGGGATGAGGACAATATGGAAGGTAAGAATTCCTTCATGCACGTAAGGAGTTCCGTGTGGAGAGCAGCCGCAAACCTTTCATTGTTGCTTGTGTGGTTAAAACTGTTTGGTGAGATGAATGTACTCCTGTCGTTGTGCTTCCAGAGCTTGTGTTAGCTGGGAAGTATGGGGGTCTGATTGGGGAAGTGTGGGGGGGGGGGGGGAGGGGTGCTTGCTTGTGGTAAATGTTGGTTGGGGAGGGAGTTCGGGGGGAGGGGGTTTAGCGGTGTGGTAGGGGGATTGGAGTGGGTTGGGCGTGTTGGGACTGGCGGCATAGTGCGTTTTTTTGTCGGAGCCGGGTCGCCTCTGCTAAAAGGGGTTTGATTTGCTTCACGGGCCTTGAATAGAAAACACATGTTAACTTTATTAACAGACTCATTTTTTATTCATTTACCCTAAAGGCCCTTACGGGCGTTACACTCATGGGCCCTATCTTGTTTTTAATATATATGAAAGACATTACCCGTAATATATGTTCTACTATTCGATTATTTGCGGTTGACTGCGTTATTTATAGACAAATTACAAACCTCCAAGATTCCTTATCCTTGCAAGCATACCGACAAAGTAGAGTAGGGGTCGGCAGATGGAAATAAATGTACCCAAAACTAACCCCATATCGTTTACTTAAACTAGCATGTCAGAGCCCAGTCACTATTTTCTTAGTAGTATGCCTACATTAAAAGACTCATTACTATGCCACCGCCAAAGAAACATGACTTGGCGGTTGTAATAGCCCCCCGGTTCCGTTTGATCGTGTCACTTGAATGCTAGCATGTAGTTAGCACACTGATAAAAGTGGTTGTATGGCGGTCCCATATTACGCCACTCCTGCCTGTGTTGCATCACTGCATAGCAAGGTTTGAAAATGTTTCAATATTTCTTGAGTTTTGAACAGCGTAGCTGTGTAAGCTTGAGTTTGGTCCGGTGGCGTGAGCAAAAAAAAATTCCAAAAAGAAAACTGCGCTGCCTGCAAAGGGTGCACCACCGCAGATAGAGTAATATAACAGTGAAGCCGACTTTCGCGCATGCTCAAGTGTCAGCACATGGGGGATACGCGTATCGCAAACCTTACTATACAATTATTAAGGTGATAGCCTTTCTTGGAATGCCAAACGCAAGAGAAAACTAGCGCAGCTTGCATTAGTGGCGCAAGGCTGGAGAAACAGCGGAGCCGGGGGTGTCGACCTATCTTGTTCCCCCCTAGGATCCACTGTCAGCGTGGCAAACCGACCTTTAAGGCCTTGTAAGATCCGCTAAACTTGGCCTCACCCCTCACCCCTCAACCCTTAGCCTAGCAAGGACATAGCAAAACCTCACAAAACTTAACAAAGCGTAGCAAAACCTAGCAAAACTTAGGAAAACCGGAAGAAGCTGGGTCGATTACCAGCTTTTGCCATTTCTCCAGCCTTTCACCGCTAGTGAAAGCTTCGCCAATTTTAGATGCAAAGCATCTCTTAGTCGAGGCTCCGTCGTCCGGGGTCCGCGGCGTCCACACCTCTCCTCCTCTCCACAACAGCTGTGATAACGCCGCTCTCTCTCCCCTCCTCCTCTCCACACCACCTGTGCGGGCTCCTCCCTTCCTCTCCCCTCCTCCTCTCCACTTCAGATAACCAGGTCCGCGGCGCTGCACCCTTGAGTTGCTGCTTTCTGTCGAGACAACGCTGCGCCGTCCGATGAGCTGACAATGGACGCCAACGATTCTGGCAGTGAACTGGCTGTCAGTAATTTCAAGATCGAATCGTTAATACGACAGCCGTTGACGCTGCACTTTACCGACCATAAAGCCGTTATAATAAAGGCAAAACATCACCTACTACTTGATAAATAAAGAAGAAATTTAACACGCTACTACACGTGTCTTTACTCTAACAACCAAATAACACGCTACTACTCACAACCAAATAAATTACACCATCTTCCCACGGGGGAACCCTGAGGAATGTTGGTGGAACTCCGTACAAACTCCGTGCAAAGCCGCGCAAACTCGTGCAAACTCGAGATGCTTTGCATCTCCTCAGGGTTCCCACGTGGAAAGATGGTGTAATTTTTTTTTTCGGTTGTTCGTCCATTGGTGTTAGCGATTGCTCTGCTTGATTCTATACATAGACAGTTGTACTGTGATATACCTTCTGTGACATATTTGCTGACGTTATGATGCTTCTGACACAGCGTGTAGGGGCTGATGACCTCTGTCAGCTAGGCTGTCTGTGCCTATATTCCCAGTCTCATCTCGCTTGGAAATATATAAAAACAATAAAACCACTTCAGTTGGTCGAATGTAGCTGAGTGAGTTAGCAAAGGCTAGTTGTTTCCCATTAAACAAAGTTGTATTTTGTCTTCCTGGCCCATTTAAGGACTGCCACGTTTTATGAGGGTTTGGTGGTGGGGTTTGCGAGAGAGCATCCCCGGAAGCTCACCTGATACGTAGTTTCGGTGCAGGTGGGCCCTGCTGTGGAGGTGAGGGGTTGGCTGAAGGTCTTTGATGAGTGGAAGGGGATGGTGGGTGTAGGGAAAGTAGGGTGCGATTCCCCGCCAAGGATGCATGACGGCTTGCTTGGGTGCTGTTCGGAGGGGTTAATGGTACCGCAAGTGGAGCAGCGGGGACTGCGTGGCAAGTTTAAGCCAACACGTTTCCTGTGTCCTGTTGAAGCAGGCCTTCGGATGTCCTAGGATCTGCCCGGGAGTGGTGTTATCGGGACGTTTGGCGTCGTCAGTTTTCAGTGCCGGGTTGCTGTCCAAAAGGCTGCGTAGGAACGTGTCCGGGGCGTCAGAGGGCGGTACCTCCGTGCACGCCGATGATAGTGTTGGCGGGGGGAGGTAAATGGTTACCCAGGGCGTTGTTGGCATCTTGATAGCACAGGGAAGAGATGGCAACGTATAGATGGGTCCTTTTTACCTAAAGGCGGGGAGAGGGGGGGGGGGGGTGCTGATTATAACGAATTTTGAGTGATGGTGTATTCGGAGTTGGCCTTCCGGCGTAGGGGTACTTGCGGTTGTTGTATTAGGTCGGCTAGGTGCTCTAAGGATATATCGTGTGGAGCGCCAGGCCTCCTCCTAGGGGGGAAGTATGATCATGACAGCTTAGTCGGGAAAGGGCGTTGGCTAGTTGGGGAAACGAGGGGGGGCGTCCAGGCGTGTCGTCGCTCGCGGCGACAAGGCGGCGCAGGGTCACTAGCGATGGTGAGGCTGTGTGTGATGGGGAGTTACATGCCGAGAATTGGGGGAAGGGTGCGCGTCATGATGTGGTATTAGGCGAGCGCTCCAGACTCCGTCCGGGATCGTTCAGGGAGCGTTAGGCTTAGTGTGCGGCGAAAAGTGGTCCCGCAAGATACGAATCCAGTGTACGCGAGTGTGCATAGGAAGATCGTGGTGCGTGTTGTCTTGTCCCGACTTCCTTGACACCACCATCCCCCCCCTCTACCCCCACTTAGGACCAGTCACCATCTTTATGTCAATAAAGGTTCGTCATTCATTCATTTGGACGGCTGGCGCACTGCGGTATTTTCGTAGCACAGGGAGAAGAGGGCAAGGTGACGAGTTTAAGCGTAGCGGAGCAGCGTCCCGCCCCGGATGTCAATACACCATGTTTCTTATTTTGGTATTATGGTTTCCTGTGAGCTCTGAATAGGCTGTGCTCTGTACCAGTTGCTCGGCGTAGCTTCAAGTAATCTTTCGTCTGCGCACTCGATGTCGGCAGTTTCTATCTCTGGCAGCCGGGCCCCGAGTGTGGCGTGATTCAGAAAGTCGCGACTAGTGTAATTTGTAGAGTACCTTATGAAAATTGTTATGCTTGACACCTGCACTGCGTGCAGTAAAACTTCGTTGCTTTTGTGAACGAAAGCGTTTTCCCAAACCTAACATCTACTCCCAACGTGCCATTATGCCTACGAATTACTTTCCAGCAGGCCTTGGGGTTTTGGGTTTAAATTTTGAGCAAACAGGCAGGGATATTTTTCTGTTATTTTGTATTATCTTAAAGAAGTAGTCCTGAATTTCATCAATATTTTTTCTCATTTAGGTTTGCCGGGTCAGTTACCGAATTCAATTCGAAACACGCAGAAACAGTGCAACCGAACTATTTCTGATATGCAAGTATTTTTGGTAATTCCTTCAATTAAATCTCTTTCTCGCTTGTTTTTATTCAGCGGAGTACGGCACCGTCGCAAGAAGCAATCTGAAACGAAGGCAACACTCGAATAGCACTTTTATAAATGAGCTAAATGAGGTTTGGGCGGCCCCATTCGTGTCCCTACCTCTTCCTGTCTCTCATTAGTATTCAAAACGAGTAAGTGCACCCACGTACCACCTCCTTGAGACTGTTCTGCAAAGTCAAGGATCAGTTTCTTTCATCAGTGAAAACTGTGGGTTCATTAGCCACTATGTGAAGAGGGGTCAATAATGAACGTCATGTGCCAGAAATTTGCCGCTGCTCACATTTTGCAGATGTCCCAGGCTGCCCTGGGGACACACATCACGCCGGAACGTGTAAGTACAGCGTTTATACCGTGCAAGTTGTCCTAAGGACATGATTCAAGCAGACATTACTTTGTTCCCCTATTTATTTCTACGGAGCAAGAAAACAATTCAGCGCCACTTTCGTCCGTTGCGTGGGATCAACCCCTCGAGTTTCTGGTCCTGTTGTGCGGTCTTCGGCGCCACCATCCTCCTCGACGGTTGTTGATTGGCTTCCTTTTAAAGGGTCGCCCCCGGTACCTCCAGTTCGGAACGCAGAAACCGAGCAAATTCCTGCAAAATCCTAGACGACAGAAGCACCCACTTCTACAGTCCTGTAAGCAGTACCTGGGCGGGGGTCTCCCACATTTCCTTTCGCCGCAGTTGCTTCCCACACACTGCCTAAACACTTCGTGACGCAGGAGGCAGGCTGCACGGAAAATGGGCAAAGATTGGTCAGTGTTATAAGCACCAGAAACAAGGGTATGTGACTTAGACATTTCTTAAAGCAGTGGTTCTCCAATGGGGGTCCGCAGAACCCTGGTGGTCTGCGAAGCCTTCCAGAAAACTCTCTTCCCCATTAATTTCTCTTTTTCCCAAACTCTGCTGCCAATACAAAAATGAGGCTTCGCTGCAAGACAGGTATGTTTTTTTCCCTCCACGTAGCACATCTTTTAACATAGGTTTTGTGAACAACATGCCAGCTACGCAAAAAAGCCAGACACATAAAACGCAGGGTCCTATAATTTCAGCTGTAAGAACAAATAATTTGAGACCAGCTTCAAAAGGCGGACACTACGTCTGGGTGACTCTAGCTTCAGGCGTAAATTGTTTGACATTATGACACGGATAAACATGGTTTATTGTAGCCACCCCCCCCCCCCCCACCCCCCATTGCGAGGTGGACACGGAACTCTGGCACCACTACCGCATGGTGGTACCAGCTGACAATGAATTACGCACCGAACGTCATATACTCCTCCTGGAATGCGTACACAAACCATCCCAACCACCCCTCTCTCGACGTCTCGTCCCCGAGCTGTGGAAGATGCTGTTCGCCAACTGTCGACTGAAGAAGCACACTCTCCCGGTGACACAGGGGGAGTCTGCTAAGTCAACACATGAATTCCCGGACTAGATTTCCGCTCTAACGTTCTAGCTCATTAACATGTTCCCTTCTCTCTCTCTCTCTCTCTCTCTCTCTCTCTCTCTCTCTCTCTCTCTCTCTCTCTCTCTCTCTCTCTCTCTCTCTCTCTCTCTCTCTCTCTCTCTCTCTCTCTCTCTCTCTCTCTCTCTCTCTCTCTCTCTCTCTCTCTCTCCGTGGGCTCAGCAGCACAACGCTGTAGCCACTGCGGCACCGCGGCTGGTATGCAAAAAAAAGAAAGTTAAGAATGCAAAACACGATTTGCAAGAAAGCGTGATGCCCTAGGCAGACGCTTTATATCTGCAGAATAAATCATATTCTGTCAAGGTAACACACGTAACTGTTAGAGTAGTAGGAAAGTAGATGGTCGCCAGCTTCCTAACTAATAAGCAAGAATTGAAAAAAAAATAAAACGCTGGACACGAAAAGCAATAAATGCTGTAAAAGTTCCGATAATTGTCTACAAATTCAGCAGAATCCTTCCACACCAAGAAAGGAATGTGCAACATTAGATAAGCTGGTAAAATGTGTTAACAGAAGCGAGGCCACAAAGCCAGAGCCTGCAGCATTTTTTGACAAAACCGAAGGATAAATCACCAAAACCGCTTTTCTCCGGTTACAACTAGGCTTGGCCATACGTGTATAGCCTTAGCTACTCTGTCCCGCATAAAATCTCCCAATGGCCGCTACATATAGCCGTCGTGGCGATTTAATGTCTAAGGCATTGGGCTGCCGATCTCAAGGACGCAGGTTTGAACTTGGCAGCGATAGCTGTTTTTCTCATGGCGGATAAATTGAAATTGAAACAAAAGGCTTTATTTTGATGAAATTTACATAATTTTGCGGGGTATTTGTCGGGTGAAAAAGTTGCTCAAGGAAATTCTGCGGGCCCCAAAAAATCCACAAACAGAGGCAGCAGCAGAGTGGAGTAGAAACGAAGAAAAAAGAAACACAAACCTTTCCAGTAAAAAAAAATAAGAACAGAGAGACAGTGGAGCGGTTAGAATTAGGCCCCTATAAAAATAAACTGCACTAAAGACCCACCGAAAATGAAAACGCCGGTGTGTCGATATCTCGACGCACGTTAAAAATACCCAGGTGGTCAAAATTAACACAGAGCCCTCTGCTGCAGCGCCGTGGTGCTTCATGTGTAGCTCCAATGCCTAAAACACTCAAAATTTGAAATTATTTTCTTTACGTACATGGTCGTCGCCACCGCCATTTACGCTGTGGATTTCGCCGTCGATTCCACAGTGGCTTCCGGTGGTTGGGGGACTGGTGTCGGTGGTCGTTATTATGACGACGACGCCACAGAGATCGTCTCTGTCCCCTTCTCTCTTCTCGTCCGCTCGCAAGCAAGCACACTATACATGTTAACAAAAGTAACAATAGGATGAAACGAGACGCTTTAGCCATTTTTTTAGACTAGCTTGAAATGCTTATTCCTCGCATCTTCATAACACTGTGCATAATATGGGACGCTGGGAAGAAAAAGCCTACAGGTATAACGGCCATGTCTAAACTAAAGCCTCCATCCGTCTTTGTCGTTCTCCGGCCGTATGTACGCACGCAACTCTACTGTTTCGAGCAGCTGAGGGCAGCTTTCTTGTGCGGCTTTGCCGCTTTCAAGGCACTACAGTTGTACGAAGGGGAGATTTATCTCTTTTCATTATTTTTTCCGCTTGTCAACCCTTTGCTGACCATGTGAACACGTAGACGTCACCATCAGTGACAGCTGCATTGTTTAGGCGGAAGCCTACATATCTATCCCACTCCTCCTGAAGGCTTCCTGCAGTGCAGTAACAGTCATTGTATTCCTTGTTCTGATAAAGCGACAGTAGAACTGCCTCTTTCGTGCGCGGTTTTGTTGCACCCGCAGTAGATTCCCCGGGATAGGGTTTTGTACTTTGGCATTGTAGCAAAAAAAAAAAAAAGCACGTCGCCTTATTTACTGGGCATCACAGATTTTGACACCGCGGCATAGCTGCAGCACTGTTAGACTCTTTAGGGGGCCAGCCGTAAGTACGATGGTTTATTCTTTACATGAACGCATCCCCACAGCGTGCCCAATTTCTCCCAATGTGGCCGCACGAGCGGGTGCACTTATAGGCGTACTCGCTAAATGTATTGCCCGTTGTTACGATTGGACGCCAATTGCTTCACCGCTACTCTGCGCGCGCGTAGTAATGCCGGCGTGTATTACAGAGGAGCTTCATGTGTATTACGGTGAAGCCAGCGCATGAGGCAGGTGTCGACACGACGGAGCTCCTTCATCGCGCCTTTTTTGCTCGTTTTCTGCCTCTGCAGCCTGACGTTCAGCGGTCTCCCTTTCGTTGATCAGCTCAATGCATTCCGACAGCTCGTCATCGTCAGCCCCAAAAGCGTGTATAGCCGGTATCAGCTTTGGCTTTCTCAGCGCGTCCGAAACATCCTAAGGCAACTCCCTTGTGCAAGCTCCAAAAACTGCAGTGTTTTTTTTTTTCTTCAAAGCTTTCAAATTCGTGACTTTCTAATGTACTACTGTCCCAATAAACTGCAATAGACTTGTGCGAATAACCCATGCGATAAATACACCCTCCGTACCAGCTATTCTCTGAAGCCTGGTGCAACTCAGGGAAGAAAGGTCCGGCACTCACCATTGACTGCGAAGTCCGAAGCCGCCTTGACGTCCGTGGTGTTGGACCTCACACCGCTGGCACCAGTCGTTACATTGCGAAGGCGTCCCAGTACCGAGCTCCATCGACTTCTTCATGTAGTGGTAGCGTGGTGGATGAGCGGTGAGTGGGAGAGCTGCTCCTATTCTGGACGCCGAATAGCCGAGAGCTAAACTTAACTGTTTTAACCTCCACCGTCTGGGCAGTGAGTGACTGGTGGAATTTTGACACGGGACACGGGACGCATCTCAGATGGTAACACTTTGGTCAACTTCCGCTTCTCCTCAGGAGTAGAGGGACCCTGGCATTCATACTTGGCCAGGGGAGGTCAAATACCCGACCACTAGGTTGCTCAGGCGGGAATAGAGATCCCTGTGCAGGCGCTGTTGCATTTGGTATTAAAGCTCATCCATGGGAAGGGCTATTATTGAGACACCGTCAAGCTGAGGATCAGGACACCCAGCTTCCCAGCTTCTCTTGCAGCTCGGGGTGAGTCGTGGACGCACTGTAGAGAGAGAGAGAGAAACAACTTTATTGATGCCTGCAGCAAGGACGCGGCCTAAACGTCGTGACGGCCTGCCCCCTGTCGCGACTTATTCGCACCGCCTCCGGTGGAGGGAGCACTTTCGGACCGCTGACAGTCGAGGGCAGCCATCACCTGCTGGACGGCCAAGAGTTGGGTGGCGTGGTCACCGCTTCTTGCCGCAGCCTCGAGCTGCGGCGGGATCGTTGTGGCTTTGCAGGCTTCTCGTGTGTGGAGTTCGCAGTTCCACAGGATGTGAACCGCCGTGGCGCTCTCCTTCGCACATAGTCTGCACACATCACTGGAGTACACTTCGGAACACATATGCTTGGCAAGCACCGGGGTTAGCAGCGAATTTGTCTGTAACTGCCTGTATATCACTGATTCTTCCCTTGTCAGCCTCGGATGAGGCGGCGGATAGGTTCGAAGGCCGAGGCAGTACCACTCGAGGACGTCCCGGTACGTGGTGAGGGGTTCCGGCTCCGCGAGTAGGGGCGGCACAGGCGGGGAGGCCAGACCATCGCGCGCGTCGCGACAGGTGAGCGCGTGCGCGGCCCGGTCAACGCACTGGGCAATGCCAGGACACTACCAGGCAGAACGACCGGTAGTACTTCCCAGTCAGCAGCCCTTAGATCTTCTTGACAATGCTATGGCTCAGCTCCGAGATAGGGGGAAGTGCGACAGCAGCAGCAGTTGCTCCAGCTGCGAGCGCACCACATCCACGACCATGAACTACAGCTCCGACGGCACCTGAGAGAAGGCCCGGTGGAGGCGGTCACCAGCGTCTCGCTCGTCCTCCAAGTGTGAGACTCAAGCGAGCGGCCGTGCTCAAGCACCGCCTCTGCCGCCCCTCGGTGAGGCTTCTAAGGCTTTTAAGGCCCAACATGAAGAACAAAAACTTGATCATCCCTTTCACTCTGTGATGAAGAAAGGGAAGCTAAGCCTGGGTGTGTTTTGCCTCAATCGACGCATCTATGTACGAAAAAAAAAACACGTATGTTTGGGATTTACAATTGAGCATACTTACTAGTTGATTATCTGAGTCAAACGTGGAAGGACTACAGTTTCATTCTAATGGAGAAGCACGGGGATTTCCGTTCACCTCCCTAAAAAGCGCATTTATAACTACAGAGCACATTTCCATATCTACAACCTAAAATGTGATTATCCAATTACAAAAAGTAGCTGGTACGCGCCGTGATGTTCGAGTCGTCTCAGCGGCTAATTGTCGTCTAATTTGTTTTGGGATAGTTTCGATAAAACAAGAATTACAGACGTTTTTCGCAACCATATTCGCCCCGTAGACAGCCACATTCTGTAAAGATTACAACTTCACTGTGAAATAATTACCACAAGTAAATGAAACTGGGTGTAATGGTAGAGCCGTCTTAGCGGTAAATTTCAGTATGATTTTTTTCCAATATATCTACGGAAGATTGAGAGCCCGGAGCATTCGCAATACACATGGCACGATTTTTTTTTCGTGTTGACGCAATACGTGGATGACCTAAAACACTTCTGGAGGGTAGCTATATACCGTATTTACTCAATTCTAAGCACCCCCCTACTTTTTTTTCGCGGTCGTATATCGACATGACGGGCGCAAGGAATAATGATTACTTGGCAAACATTCATAGAAAAATAGGCACAGACAGTGAATCTACCGCTTACTGATACTCAGTTACCTTCACTATCTTTTGAGGTCGCTGCGCCGGTTGGCCCGCCCCTCTCAGGATCCCGCAGGATCGTGCACTGTTCCGTTGAAGGGCTTTGTAATCGAAAACTCCATAAATTACTTGGCCACATCGTCCACTCCGACCCGCTCCACGCGTCTTAAATACGCCTTGCGATGGTTGCTTAGAAAAGGGGCTGCTTAAATTCGCACGCAAACATTTTTTTTTTCAATACTAGTTCCCGAAAGTAGGGGAAGGTTCTTAGAATCTAGGGGTACTTAGAATCCGAGAAATACGGTATATCTTCGTTTAATGTGGTCATACCTTGAATTTTTGGGCTCAAGTAGGAATAAGAGCCTCAGAAACACCATTTGCTCCTTCAGTATGCTCAGGCACACGGACGCAGACAGATGTCCACAAGTTGGTTTGCAAGGAAGTCCAACGCCAATACTGTGCTATCATACCTCGCGGATCACCTTCCAAAGGCCAATTCCCGAAGACTGGCGCATGGCACTTGCCCGTGCGTGATTTTTTTTTTTTGTTTATATCCAAACCGCATCCCCGGGGATTTATTGTAATTTCATAGCTGCATGTCAACAGCGGCCGCTTCAAGTCGTATCTGCTCAGAGTGATCGCTTGTGCATTTCTTTTTTGTTTTGTATGCCTACTGCGGAAAAGTCCGAGAAAACAGCTGCGACTACAGTAATGTTTCCCAAGGAGTATGAGAACCAAATATAAAAGACAATAGGCCTTCCTGAAGACAATAGGTTTCCCCAGAACAGTTGTTATTGCAACAGTAATCACAAAATAGCAATGTGTAGTTGTTTTTTTTGTATGAGAAGAAGAAGAAGAAGTCTTTATTTTTAAGCAGACGTTGTTACAATTCCTGCTGAAGAGGCAGGATCTAAAGGCATTGAGTGCCTGACGAGGGCTCCTGACCCTTTGAAGTTCACAACAGAGGAGTTCACAGCAGAGGACATGTTCAAATCAAATATGCGTACTTAGCAATAAGATCCAGCAATACAGAGAGAAAAAAAAAAAGTAAATTAAGAAAAATACAAAAAACGTACATTTCCAATCATGAGAATCCCAAGTTATACAATATACATAAAACTTTTTTCTGCGATATCTGTTACCAGCAGATACAATAGAACACGACATATTTTCTTACTGATTGTTCCTCATGTCTATGAAAAAATCACGTCTTCACACAATACAGTTTAAATTCTTTAGAGTGCGACACGCCTAGTGATTGTCATATCTCACTTTCTTTTCTATAAAGAAAAGCTATACCGAATATTCTTCGAGTGCAGAATATATAAACTCCCTGTAAACGGGCTGATTCAATGAGCTCCCCAAATCGTCCCAAGTCGGACGTGAATAGAAACAAACAAAATGTCGCGGCTTTTTCAGCGAGTAAAAACATTGCAAATACTGATGCAGGAACCCATGGCGTACGACGCCAAAAAGAGTGAACTGTACGTGTGTTTCTGTTGTTGCTGTTGTTCTTGTCTTGTTTTCTTATTAACCAGCTTCCCAACAAGCAGCGAGAGCAGTCTTTCTTGATATTTACCCAGCCGAACGAACCGCTTCCCATCATTGACTAGCCAGAATAACCGTTAATTAGTAATCACCATTACGAACCAGAGATGATCGGAACTCTGGCGATGAATACGTCGGCCTTGGCTCTAGTGAGCGGTAGAGGAGCGGCCGGTTGAGTGCAAAATCAAGACCGTCTGTTCTCACCGCGTCAGTTGTAAAGTGGGCGTGAAGTTAGCTGTCACAAAACGCTGGCACAACCACGCAAAAAGAAAGCATGCCGGGGGGAATCGAACCCGGCACGTTAGGACAAATATCCGAGGCGCAACCTCTACACCAAATCTGAAGACGAAGCATAGCGTCTAATCAGCCGGTTTTGCTTTCGTCTGGACGAAACTGTACAAATTTCACGCCGGCTCCGTCTGGACGGAACGCTGAGCTCAGTTGTATTCCGTCTGGACGGAAGGATAACCCGCAGCGCTCCGTTCCGTCTGGACGGAACTTTAGCACTTGTATATCGTTCCGTCTGGACGGAACGCTAGCCATGCAAAAACTGGCGCCCTCTTGCGGAAACCGCGTGCTCTTCCGCCGTGTTGAGAGATTCCCGGATCCCCGGATATCCCGCGGTTAGCGACGCGCACGTCGGCATTTATCGTTATTCAAGATGCTTAAATACTGCCGTTTAACTTGCTGTGCACAAAGATGATACGAGGACGACCAAGGAAATAGCGTACACATATTTTTTTTTTATTTCTCAACGGAAGCATGATTCGAGCCTTGCGTGAAGTCGCTTGCGGGTGTCGACTTCCCTTCGCGCAGTAATATTATAGCTAGATCGCATGCATAGCCACGAAACGAATATGTGCAGGACTAAAAAGATCCCAAAGTGAGCTATTTTCTAGCCCTGTATTTGCCGCGGAGCATTCCTCCCTGCTGGTAGTTAAGGCGCACTGAATCGGTCAGCTCGTACTTTATCGTGCGGGTAGAGTTTTGAGTCGGCCGTTCGTGCTTTGCGCGCCCGCGTTTTCTTTTTATTATGGACGTTCGGTAGGCTTTGATGGAAGTACTACGCATACTTTCGTTTGCCAAACGCTACAGGAAATAAAGGATCCGCGAGAGTTGCAACCTTCACGTAGCGCCATGAGTAGCGCAAGTAACGTACGTAGTAATTCCGTGTATCGGTCATTTACCGCTCGTCGCCTGCTGTTCGACCGTAGCCTATTTTCCCAAGATCAAATTTTTCGCGCGGAATTTTCTAAGCGGTAGTGTACACCCAATTTTGTTGTCCACGGCGTGAGCAAAGGACTCTCAGCGGTCGCCGTGAGGCGCGCACTCACGAGCGCTCGGCATTTTCTCGCTCTTTAAGGTTTCACAGTTTTTTTTGCTAAAACCTTTGCGTGTGCTGGGAACGCTCAGCGGTCGCCGCGAGGCATGTTCTCACCAGCGCTCGGCAATTTATTGGTACTTTAATTATTCATTGCTAATTTATTGGTAATTTATTGACAATGTTTAACGCGTTACACGCCACACACGTTACGCGCTACACATTACGGCCAGCTGCAACAGCTCCGAGGTATGCATTTCATTTTATTAAGTTTTTTTGTTTTGTTTTGCAGGTTTCCTCTGCGTCCCAGAGGACCCTTAGCGTATAGCTATATCGCGGAGTTCCCCCCTCCCCTATTTGAACCTCAGGGCAGCCCGCATCGGCTCGAAGCGTTTCAGGGATGACCTCCTGAAAAACCCGCAGGATGTGAGCCAGTACGGATGTACTTTCAATGTTTGCGTTGTCAGAGAAAAAAAAAAGGATAAGAAACGCGACAGCCTCTAAAAGCTTCCCTGCCGGTGCCTCCCTGACTGTTTTTTTTTATGCATAATGCGCATTTACAAAGTCGCTGGCAAATGTGGGCAACAGAGAAAGGTCCACAGATCATTTTTGCTCGTCACTCAGTTTGCTGCTTAAATCTGAACATTAAAGGACGCTAAGTCCAGTAGGCCGCTCACACGCTCCGTACCAAGCAATCCCGCGACCGCCATCCCCCAACATGGCGTCGCGTGCTCGTTTCGTTTTTCTTCCGGTAGATGGCGGCACTTTTGCATAAGGTCTACCATTATTTGAGGGCTTGCCCAGTGTACTCCCGCAAATACTAATGGTCCGCGTGTTTTTTTTTTTATGCTTTAGATTAAAAGTGGTAACGTATAGAATATACCTGCGATCACTCTTACATCCTCCAGAATTTCATTGCGCAAGCAGAAGGAGCGGTTTCCTGCTTGTCTGTTTATATCGTTGCGCGGCTGCATAGCCGAAAGCAGAACAAACTGTTTACGAATTAGGCTGATGCCCTTGTTTTTTGTAAACATCGCTTCTGCAACGTACATAGGTGTATACTGAATTTAGTTCAATGACACCCAAATCCACGCTCTGGTGACCGTCGATGTCCGTAAAGCCTTCGACGGTGTGTGCCGTGACCATATCATGGCGCAACTTGCCGCAATGTCCCGCGGCTCCCGCATGTACTCCTATCTCCGCTCCTTCCTGTCTCACCGAGTGGTTCGCTTTCAAGTCGACTCGCATCTGTCCGACCCTCCCCCCCCCCCCCCCCCCCGCCCACACACACACACATAACTCGAGGCAATCTTCAGGGGGCTGTTCTTTCCCCCATCCTTTTCAATATTTCTCTGAGTCTTGTCGCTTCCCAACTAGCGGAAATCCCTGATCTTCATCACATCCTTCACGCCGACGACATCACCCTTTGGTGTTCGTCTGGCTCTCCGGGTCATGTGCAGAGTACCCTGCAACGTGGCTTGGATTTCATCGACTTTTTTCTCACCACTGTTGGTCTTTCCCCTGCTCCGGAATTGTCCTAGCTTCTCCTTCTCAGCCGTTCCTCTCACCAGCGCGCCCACAATTCCGTCATCTCTCTCCATATTTCTGGTTCTCCCATTCCTGTCGTCACCAAATGCAAGGTTCTTGACTTTCCTTTGCATGCAGCCGAGATTCAAGAACATACAAACCCTACACAGGGCCGTCGCGACCTGCCACTTGGTAACCCACCTTCTGCGTCGTGTGGTCACTCGACGTGAGGGTCTTCACGAAGCTAATGCCTGCAGGGTTGCTCACGCGCTCGCCCTCAACAAGTTCTTGTACTTTATCCCTTACATATCCTTCACTAACACTCAACTCAATACCCTTGAGAGTTGAGACCGCCCTGTTGGGACTCTACAAGGCAGCACTGAACCTCCCTATCACCACTTCTACAGGTAAGCTTTTTGCCACGGGCCTCTTTCATTCCCTTCGCTCTCTCCTCAATCTCCATCGTGATTCCCAGCTTTCTCGGCTCTCCCTTACCTGTCAGGATCAATGGTTACTGGTTCAGGCGGGTACATCTCCAACTCCCGTCTCCCTCATTACCCCTCCCGACGCAATTTCGGCGCCCAACCTTCGTATCCTCCCTCTCCCGTCGAACATGTACCCTGTGCTTCATGCAGGTCGTCGTCATGCGGCCGCGCAGCATCATCCTCCTCTTTTCGCGACCCAGGGAATTGCTTACACAGATGCCTCTTTTGTGGCGCCTCGAAGCTCGTGCGATTACGCTCTGTACCGCCCTCACCTTGCTGAAGCAGAAATCCACACTAGCGGCCCGTACCTTCACCCTCCTGAAGCAATGTCTCTTGAGGTTCTCGCCATTGCCCACGCCCCTCAGTCCTTTGCTTCTCTTCCCCTCATCCCCAAATACAGGGTTTTCTGACTCTCACGCCGCTATTATACACATACAAAATCGCTCACTACCTTCTATCCTTCAACATGAGGTCGAATGAGCGGTCTCTGCTCCACAGCCATCCATCGTTTTCCTCCGTTGGGTCCTTGGACATTCCGGAATTGACGCCAATGAGTTCGCGCGTCAACTCGCCCGCGGCACTCTTCACCGGGCACCATTTATCCCCTGGCCCGGACCCTCGGAGGACGCTGGGAGGCTCTCCCTGCGCTGTACCATCAAGGAGGTCTACCTTCAGCTCCATCTAGACAAACGCCTCTACCCGCCTACTCACCCATCACTCACCGCAACGGTGACTCGACTCCTCCGGCACATCCGAATGAATGCCCTGATCACTCCCTCCTGAATATTCCCCTATCGCTATAGATCTGACCCCTCTTGTCCCAACTGCCCCCCTGTCTACGCTGATTTAGTTCATTGCCTTTTCAACTGCCCGGCGGCTCAGCTATCCGACTCGTATCCCTCCCTATCCCTTCCCCTCACCACCTGGACCGACTGGCTTGGCTGTGAAGGGGAAGAAGGGGGAGACTGGTCGCCCAGGCGGTCGGCATGCTCGGCCTGTAGCATCGGCCGAATAAAGGTCTTTTCTACTCCACTCAAGTTCAATTATTACCAATTGCATAGAACGCTGTACATCGAACCGACTGCGTCGAAAAAAGTATACCTGCCCGCAAAACCCGTGGATTACACAGTCTTTGTTAAAGCACTTGCGCAAAAAAAAAACCTTTATCGTAAATTTAAGAAACGACCGTTCAGTACCCACCTTAAAGAATTCTACAAAAATGTTGTGACGAACTAAACTCTTTGTTGAAACAAACCAAAAAGGACTACTATAAAAATAAGACACTAGAAACAGGTAGCAATGATTCTAAGCAATGGCGCGTACTAAACAATTTTCTTAACAGCACCCCTTCAAAAAGTGCCCCCACCGAAATAGAGCTTGACTAAGAAGTACTTACAACGCCCAAAGACATTGCGAATGCTTTTAGCACTTACTTTAGCGATTCACCAAGCGCACCAGCCACGAGTTATGACGATAGTTTTCATCTTGCATCACAGTCATTCTTTCTTTATCCTTCTACACCGAGTGAAGTGCGTACGACGATAGCGAATCTCAAAACTACCAGCCCAGGCCTCGATAACATTCATGCCTCTTGTATCAAAGGAATTGCCGATTTTATTTCACATAATTTTGCTTGCGTCGTCAACCTTATGTTTACAAAAGCTGCATTTTCTCATGAGCTGAAGCAAAGTAACTCCAGTATTTAAGAAAGGAAATAAGGCATTATTAGTAATTACCGACCATCAACTCTTCCATTCCTTCGCAAAATCGTCGGAAAGCTTATCGAACAGCGGCTTTCAAACCACCTCCAGAAATTTCGCCGCTTGACACCAAGACATTTCGGGTTCTGCCGTGGTCTGTCGACTAACCTTGCCCTAATAGCATTAACAGATAAATAAAAAAACCAAAATCTATGAATGAAAATATTTTGATTCGTTTTTGTTGACTTTTTGTTAACTGTATTATCCATGACATACTTTTTTGTAAAATGGCATCATTAAATAGAAATGGTCCTGCACTACAGCTCCTCCGCAATTGCTTGCGTAATCGTACGCAAACAGTAAACATATCAGAGGTTCTTTCTGACACAAAAACTGTAAACAAAGGTGTACCCCAAGGATCCATTCTTGGCGCCTTATTATTTATGATTTATATTATGGACCGGCCGAATTGTCTGACATCCGTAACCGACTGCATTTCGTACTCCGACGCCGCCACCATTTTCCCATCCCAAGAAAAACTTTCCAGTGTAATTTCATAGCTGAACCATGACCTCGCTAGCATTTTTTAACTGGTGTCACACTAATAAGTTGTTAATTAACCCATGTAAGATAACATTTGTGGTTTTTAGCCCACACACAAAGCCTCGTTACGATCTCAACCCTGTGTACATTATAATCACGCCATCATACCGACTGATGAATGCACATTCATAGGAATTAAACTTGACCATTTTCTAAACTTTGATGCAACCATTAACGTAATCAGGAAGAAAGTTGCATATGGCGTTCGGGTACTGAAAAAAGTGCGCCATTATTTCGATAAACGGATCCTGATCACCTAATACTATGTTTTCTTCCAACGTCACATAAACTATTGTATTGGGTCATGAGGTATGACTTACAACTCCCACATAGCACCATAACAGCAAATTCAAAACCGGGTACTTTCGTATATTCACCTGCAGTCGTTTTGATGCCCGTTTCCCCCCTTTTTCTTGGTCTTGTGGGATATACGAGGGGGTTCCTCGGGGCGACTTAGCCAGTCCTGGCGTAAGCCACCACGCTAGCTCCCGGCGTGTCAACCACGCGGGCTCCCATGGCTACGGCAGCCCAGCGAGGTTCGCCGATACGAGAACACAGTAGACAGTAGTGCCGAAGCACAGCCGTTTATTTGGGGAATCCCAAAGCATGCGAGCACAAGGCTCGACGGCGTTCACAAATCACGCCGTCCGGGTCGTGACCGCGAACGGGAGGCAGGCACTCACGGCGCGCGACAAACAAAGCTCCCACCTGAGACACAAGTATTCATCACCGCCGCGTTCCGCCGATCTCGCCCCGACCGGGTCTCCGACGAGACTGTCCTCGTCTCCCGCGCCGCCCACGCGCCTATGCCCGCATGGGACGCTCTGTCCGGCCAACAACAGATCGAGGTCGTGACGTCACAGCCAAAAGTCACGTGATAAAGGCATTTTCGTCACTTCCTGGACCGTGGGCTTTTTTTTTTTTACTTTTATCGCGAAGGCACTGCGCGTAGCATCAAGAAGCTATACTGCGGTAAGGTGTTTTTTTGTCACTATTGCACAGGTACATCCGCCCTTCCGCAGCGGTAGGTTCGCTTTGGCGTTTGTTTGATGCCCGAGTTTGTGTCAACGTAGCCGCGGGTCAACGTCGTGGACGGTTGCTTACATGATTGTCAAGTGTAGCGTCGAGCTGTTGGTTGATGAACGCGCCGCGTATCTGCTTTAAGCGTGTTCATGTTGCCTGTTCGACAGTCACTGACTCCACCATGACTCCGCTGTAGTACCAGTGCCAGGCCCATAAAAAGTTTGGATGACCGATCGGCCACCGCTAACTAGCGCCGCTTTCACCGCTAGCGCCGACAGGCTTTACCGCAATGCACCGGTGACGTGCGGCTAAAGGACAGGCGGAAGGAGTTGAAAAATACGAGCGCTACAAGAACAACGGACGAGAAAGGCAAGCAGCTGTCGTATTTGTCGTCCGTTCTTTTCATACGCTGTTATTTAGCGCTCATAATTTTTTTTATTTTATTTTGTCAATATCATAGACCAACTCAACCAAAACACGTTTCGAAGAGAAAGGTGCTTTAGGAGAGCACTTTAATTCGAAAATATTTGTTCCTATTAAAAGCTAGTTCAATAAAACAGCTTTAAAAGCAGAATTTCATATCCTCGCAGCCCTGGTCTCCACAGAAGCTCCTATAAGATATATAACTAGGAGGGTTGCGGGCTTTTAGTTAAGACATTTTGTAGTGGTAGCAAATATTTCATCTCGTACCGAGTACCTATAGCATGGCACAAAAAAAAGGAAGCAGCAGCAGTAACCCGGACAAGCTGTTTTGATACCACAGTTGAAGTAAGGTCAAGTGGCAGGCTTTATCCATCTTGCACAAGAACGGAACCGATGGCTGTTTAATAAGTGGGTGGCCTCCCCTGGTTTACTTGGCTTCCTTTGCATTCTGGCTGCCTGTTTGTGAAATCTACCCGTGGGTATTCTAATTCTTGTGTGGTGGTAGTGCTGTTCCTCATAGAACAATATTGTAGTAATGATGTACACTGTCTGACCTTTTGAATAAAGCCAAGATGTAGGTTGCATACATTGTAGGGCTGGGCGTCGGTTAAAAGTTTTAATCCGATTAATCTGTCTGACCGTTTCAATCCGATTAGCTTTAATGACCTAAAATATTATTTAATGGAATCCATACACCAATGATAATTATAAAATGCTTCTCCGTCCCAACAGTTTTAATTGTTATCATCTCTGAGCATACTTGCATTGTTTTCTGTTGTAACGTCACGTAGGTTATTTGAACGCAAATATGGTCCTCGGCATGCACACACTTTCAACGCGGTACTCCTGTTTCGGTTTGCTCACATGACTTCGACCGACTAAAAAATTAATCGCAACTAAAGCATTAATCGGAAAGTTGATCGATCAATCGCCCACCCCTTATACATAGTCCATTCAAAAGCACCACATAACGTTCAACGAGCCGCAATTTGTGCCTTTTGTAATTTGCACTGGGGACAAAAATTAAAATTTGCCACAATGTGCTGCAAACACCTCAGACATAGGAATGTAAAAGGGATCACCAGCACTTTCTTTTCAGTGGGTGTGTTGGTAATAGCTGAATTCTTTTTGCACCACCTTCAGCAGTTATAAGGGGACAGTGCATTCCCATTAGGTGAAGCAGAAGCCACTGAATGAAGATATTTACTTTCTCTAAGAGCACTGCATGTGGTTTTTCTTTTCTAATAAAGCCTTTGCGCTTTATTGAGTATAGGAGCCACACCACCATGCATGATAGTTTTCATTACAGTGCCGTTACCTAACTCTGTGCTTGTGATGTCAGCTCAGAAAAAACTTCACTGAAACAAACATTGAAGCAAACTTGTGTTCTGAGGCCCTGTTGCACCTAACACCGACTTTTTTTCCAGGAAATTCAATTGCAATAAAAAGCTGTGCCCAAACAGCCTCGTATCTTTTCCAATTTCTTTTGTGCATTATACTACTCGCTTTTTCTCCATAGATGTTAACTCTTGATGGCTATTGTTAGTCTCACTTGTAGCTTACGGACTAATTATTAGGTGAAGCCATGCAGACTTTTAGTGGGTGATGTACTTGATCTCTCATGTAGCTGACCGACGTGAACTTTTGGGCGGCTTCACACGTGTAAAGTGCAAAATTTGGATGAGACAAACAAGGATGACATGACCAAGTGCTACTTCCAACTAGGATTTATTGGTAAGATACACTCGCATATATACAGGCAAAATTTTGACAAGATACAAAGGATGACAGGAACAAGTGCAACTAAGTATTACTGGTAAAGTACAATCGTGTATATACAGAAACCGTGTGAACACCAACAAAAAAAGCAAATTCCAGCACACAAAACAGTTATGCACCGGCACATAATATTTGCGACGCAGCTCATGCCCTGATGTACAAAGTATAACTAGAGATCAAAACTTTAGGCAAAATTCCCATTTTTTCCCTGGAGTCCCTGTAAACTTTGTTCGACATATAAGCACGAACTACAGGAATTAAATTAATCAACTGTTGATAGTGCCTATAAGGGCCTATTTTTAGATTCGTGTCTATATTGGCTTTTTGTTGCCCTAAAAATGCCTTTTTAGGCTTGCTGAGTCCATTTTACGTAACGTGTTGCCCCAAAACATACCAACAGAGTCAACTCTTCAGAACCTATACCTGCTATCAATGTGCAAGGACATTAAAAATTCACAGCTTAGTGACTCATGCATATGGATTTCAGTGGACAGGGGATTACATGTGTCCAGATTGAAAAAGTGTGAGGGCCACTCCAACTAGAAGCCTTTGGAGAGAAACTTCCTCCTCTCGGAAACAGTACAAGGCAGGGAGCAGATGCAGAGGCAACTTTGAGGGCAGAGATTTTTTAGTCTTAAGAAAGCAGGACCTGGAGGCAGTAATTTGGCAACGAGTCTGGTATGGTGAGGGGAAAATGGGGTCGGCAAAGTGGTTAGAAGCATTCAGGCTGTGTCTTTGCAATCACCGGATAGAAATATTGAATAGTGACCATGAATATGCTGGAAGACTCAAAGCATCTTCCTGTCCCAGTGCTTTACGGCGCTGATTGAGCTAGTGTACATGTGTGTTCTTGCATTGAGCATTTGCAGCTTTGATAGTATAATGCACAGCTGAGAGTTTCAAAGGCAATTGGAGAGACAATAGCATGAGTACAGGTGACTATTGACATCTCGATGGGGAAGGCTTGCATAGGTGACTCTTCCTTCTCTCAGTGGAATGGCTGCTTCTATGGGCAACCCAAAGTGGGTATCGGAAATAGTAGTCATGGGTGTATAAAGCCATGGGAAAAGGTGTTCTGGTCAGGGAAGGCTCGCCATAAAAATAAGAATACAGCGCTATGACCACTCACAGCTGGATGAACTTCGCTTTGCTCTGATTAAGTTTGTGATGATACTGAGCTGGGTGTGTTCTAAGAAAACAGAGGGACAATAAAATACCACAACACTGCAAATGGCTTATCTGTCAATATTCTCGTCCTGTACGATCACTGGGTGCAATTAGGGCAGTTACAACTGCAGGAGGTGCATATAAGACAGGCTCACCACTTGCTGTAGCTATAAGGCCTGGGACGTGCAGTTATCAAACTTTACATGCCTTCAGCTTCCCGCTGATTTACGATTTAAAGGTTGCTCTTTTCACTATTTAGGCAATGTAAAATAGTATGCATGCAATATGTAATAGCATGTATGTAAGGCACTTGTATTTGGAAGCCCGCCTCATACAGCTGCCTGCAAAAAATTTCTGCCCGTGCAAGCATCGCACTCAGCCATCAAGAGCGCAGACATCAAGGGCGATAGCAAGCTAAGTGCAATGGCTAATCTCGCCTTTACCATAAAACAAATTCTCCGTTAGTGGGACTAACCTCTTCAGCTTTCATTAAAGGTTTTCTATCTCTCTCTCTCTGTCACCGTGGAATTCGTAGATGTACCGGAACACGGTGAGCTCGACCACGTCTGGTTTGCGCATTTACCTGTCACCGCAATAACAAGCCGAATGTGGTACGTCCAGCGTGGCACCCCAGTGCACACAATCATTTCCACATCACTGAATTCGCTGCATCACAGCACGGCATATCCTCCCTTGGTGAACTCTTTTGCTGCATGTTGTTGCTGACGGCAACGTGACTTGTTTTCTTGTAGGATATGGGGGCGCACAATTAGTGGTGTCACACTTCGTCCTCGATTGTTAGGGAAAAGATCGGTGTCGTCGTGTTGTCGCCGTTTCACCGGCGAGGGCTCAAGGTGACGGCTTCATTCGTGAACTGGCTCAGAAAAACAGACAACGCGATGTCGAGGGACACTTCGACGATACACTTACTTGATTTAAGTAACCGGCCATGACAACGTATCACGCGGGTATCATCTACGTGGAAAGAAACCAACTCGGGCACAGAACAAATTCCCAGGGGCAAAATGACGCAAAACAACAATAAAAAAAAGCGGCGAAGCCAGCGTAGCTCACACACAGTGCCTTTGGCAATCGCCTCCACATGCTTTGGCTGAAGCCTTGGGTGAAACTTCTGACCGCGGTGCATCGCTTCTTGATGCTATCCGCATGCCTTTGTGATAAAAGTAAAAACAAAAAAAAGCCCACGGCCCAGGAAGTGACGAAAACGCCTTTGCCACGTGACTTTCAACTGTGACGTCACGACCTCGATCTGTTGTTGGCCGGACAGAGCGTCCCTGCCCGCATAGATCGGTGGTGCCATCTCTCGGGGGACGCCGACGAAACAACGCAGCGCCGGACCGGTTTCAGCGCACAAGCGTCTCTCCCGAAGCGCGCGCTGGCTCGGGATCGCAGGTCGCGGTTCTCCACGATTCCCACACTCCTCCCCCCTAAAACTGGACGCCACTTGAGCTCGAGTGACGCCACGCTACACCACACTCGTCACGACGTCTCAAGTCAGCAAAACAGCCACCGAACGCCACTCCACACCAAAGTTCGCCACACGATGCCGCCGTCGCGATGCTCGCCTCACAAACCCGCAAACACATTGCAATGGTTCCAAGTCTCTCGCGGTTGGGCAGCACAGCAGGTTGGCAGGCCCGGGGGTAGCCTGCAGCCGCAGCCGACGAACGCCGGGGTCGCGCCACGATGCGACCCCCACTCCCAGCTCGAGGCGGCAACAGGAACGGCCGCGCCCACTGCGGCTGCCCGAAGGCTCGCGCCGCTCGCGTAGGCGCCAGATCCCGCCGCCTCCTGGGTTCCGTGGCCGCTTCGGCCGCAGGTCCTCCCGAACGGTTGGCTGCCGCCCGGCAGGCCGGAGCAGCAACTGGCGGTAGCTCCGCGGGCCGCGCTCGGTCCCGCCGGTGGTTCAGCAGGCCAGAAGCCATCCTCGCTGTCCGTGGCAGTGGTGACTGGCGTTGCTCCCGGTTGTATCCGTTTGCAGGTCTCGCTCTCACCGTCCAGTTTAAACGATTCCCCAACTTGACGTGGGGAGCAGCGGGACTCCGCAATCTCCTGTGACTGGCCGGAAACCTTATCGACGATCTCGCCAAATAGGGTAACAAAGATGCCCGAGGGGGCTCCCCCTTGCACGCTCGCTTGCTCGCGGAATCACGAGTCCGGCAACTGTGCTCCAGCAGCCACCCCCGCCTAGAGGCAGCTCGCCTCACTATTACGAGGGTGTCGGCATCGAAACGTCCGTCCGAGCTATTGACCCCTGAGGACATACCGTGGCGCCACCTACGAATGACGTCACTTGTTGGACGCCGGGTCGGGTTGTCGTCTGCTACAACCCATTTCCTGTGCGTATGCGGCCGCTTGTTTGTGTGTGTGTGTGTGTGTGTGTGTGTGTGTGTGTGTGTGTGTGTGGCCACCGTACCCCCCCCTCCCCCCCCCCGCTCTTTGTGGATTTGATGCCAATTACCCAAAAAAGTTGTCTGCAACCCGAATAATCCGGTCGAGCAAGCAGCGACTCGCTTTTTCCCGGCGACACCGCCGCGCCCCACAGCTCGTACGCAGCCAGCTAACGCCAAGGACGATGCAACTGATGCCGAGAAAAGTACACTGTAAATTCATTATGAAATACTTGCGACGTGACATGTACGAGACTGTGTGTGCAAGGGAACACCTTGTAACAGCAACGGAAGCGCGTCGCTCACTCGTGATCTCACCGCGCCTACTGCTCGCCTTGCCTGGTAAATGAATGACTACGTGAGAACGCTGATCGGATTGCTTCGCCGCGCATGCTTAAAAGTACTGCTATGATGCGCACTTTGGCTTAAGCAGTGCCTATTACCCCTACCATTTTTTTCATAGTTATTCCCGTATTTGATTAACGATCACTGCTGTAGCCTGTACTCTGCACGGCTGATGTGTTTACTTTTCGCGACAACTTGTCCGCAATGTATAAATGGTTACGAACGCGAGTTTTCAACGCCTGCGAGCGGGTTTGGACATGGCTATATTTAGTTTTCATTAGGACTTCGGCGTAGGAATGTATAATTGTAACGTGGGCTCTTTTATGTTTACAGTGAGCCTGCCTTCCTCTAGCATCAATGAACCTATAACGATTTCTCTCAGAAGGCGAGGCTGTGTACGAGGCGAAACACGTCGTTAATGAATTAGGGTAATTGGGAGATTTAAAATAGGAGAACCGAGCGTTGGGGGCCCCACAAAGTGATGGGGGAACCCAAACGCAACACGCGCGCGCGCGACGAAAGGGTCTTCTCGAACAGCTCGCCGACGGCTTCGGATGCACGTAATCGAATGTTGGGAACTTTAGGCTTAACGTCGCGGCAGATATTTCCTCGCCGCTATGTTACAGTGGCGAATGAGAGTCCCTAATACAACTTTTACCTTCACTGTCACCCTCGTTCTTGTATGTGTAACTTAGTGTCCGCGTCTGTTTAAGCGATCGATGATCAAGAACCTGCCACGGCCTCGGCCGATGCTTGCGCGTAGGCACATATCCTTCGGTCGCTCGCCGCACCGCGCGTGAACGGGCCGGCGGTGCCGGGACCGACCTTCGGGGACGGTCGGCGTAGATCGCGGCAGATATTTGAGCATCGCTTTGAAAACCACAGCTGATGACACTACCTAGCACAATTTTTCACCACTCTAACATCCATATTCACCACTGTCGAATTACTTTTCCACAACTAGCGTGATTTTAAAAAGCGGCGACACGTTGCTGCCGCGACCTGCGTCGGTTCGATCTGCTCCGTCGGCCGTGCGGGCAGGCACGGCGGTGTGTGTGCGGAGCGTTTCTGCGAGCAGTAAACGCTTCATGATTTCTTGCTTTACACATTTGGTGCAAACAAGGGAAATGTAGAAACTTAGCTTGGCAATCATCGTAGTCTACATTGTTGATCGGGGAAACGAGCCGCAGTTTATGCTTCGGTCGCACACGTACGCCACCACGCTCAAGTTGTTTGCGGAGAATGTACCACAGTTGATACGGTTATAAAATCACCATGACGTCAAACTGCGCTTGACGCACTGAGAATTAACTTCAAACGACGGAAATTAACACGGAAATACTTTTAGAACGCGCGTCCTAAGCTAAGTGTCACGCGCTGCAAGCCAACTGTGCAGCAAGGTAGGAACGGTGATCCTACAAGTGACGTCAAAACGATCACAGCGCCAGCCTGTCCAGTGGTGGGCCTCGCGGCCAATTTCGGCCTGGTGCGTTGGTCGGCAAAGCTGCGTCAGCATCAAGCAGGCGGGCTCCTGCAACTCACTCGCAGCAATACAAGCTGCCGTAGAGCCAGCGCCAACCGCAATACCAGCGGCTTACGGGCGCACATCACCGGTATAGGTCGCCTGAGAGTCCGTCTCTTACTAAGACTGGCGATCTCTCGCGACCAACGAGCCCGCTGCCGAGCCGCGCGAAGCTCTTACTGCCTAAACGCAATCTCGAGCGGAGTCTTCACGGCATCGAGACGCACGCACTCCGGAAGCGCGGAGACAACGGTCCCATTGCTCCCGCTTCCCCCCGCAGCGAGAGGAGACTGATTCTTCAGCGACCCCCCTCGCTCTTTGTCAGGCGTCAAATCGGCAAACACTCCGCCTCGGACTCGAAGCGCAGTAGCGGCGGGCTAATCGTGCGGCTTGCGAACTCCCAAACACCGCACCCTCGCTCGGTAGTGTCCGCCGCGCCTGCGGGAAACTTCAACCGGCGCGGCTGCGCGGGGACGGCGCTACGAGGAAGGCGACCCGCCGCCATGTTGGAACAAGGCCTACGCACCTCCCGCCTCACAAGCGGGCCGCGACTGCGGTGCTCGGAGGTATCCTACTGACTCACCGCCTGGTGCGTGTAGGAAGTTTTACACATTTGCCGTCACGGCTGTATCGGGCATCATAACTGTCTGCCTGCAACCGGCTGGCGCGAGGCGTTTCGTCCGAAGTCTTCCGGACAAAGGGTAGCGGGCTACGACTGCAGCAACGCATTTCTCGGGGAGCTAGCAACCTCGCATTCGTCTGAATACGAGCCCCACGTTGGTGCGCCAAAAAATGTGGGGACCAGGGTTCCGGCCGCAAGGCTAGCTCGGCTGAACTCCGCCACGGACCGCCGACCGGCGTAGCGGCAGAGAGCAGCAAGGAACACACAAACACAACGAAACGGCCAAACACTCGTTTATTGGCGTGCCACGAAATAACGTAGCCGACTCTCGCTCGTCCCGACCCAGCCGTCCGGCGAGGATCAGGAGGCAGGCGCAAGGGGGTAGACAAAGGAAGGTGGGGAAGCCGGATCTCCGGTACTCACGTCTCTCCTCGTTGCCCGCTGGAACCCAAGAGACCCTTCCTCCGTCCCGCGCACCGAGACCGGCCCCCCGGGGCCCCGAAGAGCCGGTCACGTGACGAGCGACGGCCACGCCACCGCCGCCGCGACGAAGGAGCCTTCCCCCCTCGCATCGGCGGCGGGCGGCGAGGAATGGGGAACGCGCCAGAACTCTGGGTTTCCCACAGTCTTAAAGTTCTTCCGATTACTGACACCATAGCATTTAACGTTGCCACAACTGCCTTTGAACCCGACCTTTTTTACGGTATTGGTAGAACTAAACTAGAAATCACTAACCAAACCCGGTTTTAATTGCAAAATAACTTTTTACTTCCAAACGTACACACAAACTGCGGTGAACACATATTCGGTTTTACTTCAATTAAAATATGGAACGAGCTACCCTATAAGGTTAAAACACAAACACGTCCATCAATGTTTAAACGTTCCCTTCGATCATTTTTGACGAACCATCACATAGACTATTTGTTTATTTTCAAATTCAAATTCAAATTTATTTTCTATCAACATACTACAATCTTGATGGTCTCCGTTGCGAGAAAGCTGTTGCTACAGCTTGACGGGGCCCCAGGCAGCTAAATTGGCAGCTCAATGACGACTGTTGAAAGTACAGTAGTTATAAGAAGGGATACAGCATGACAGTACCTTTGAGAAGATTGTGTAAGAATAGGCCGACAAACATCACAAAAAATTAAAAAATAGAATAAAATTCTTGCATCCCGAGCTTCAACGCATTGGTTCGGCGTCCCATAATCATGTCGCGACATTGACGTTCACATCCAGATTTCGGCTAGTCTTTTTTTAGCTGCTCTATTCTATTTTTTATGCACCTACCCATTGCATTTATACAACTGTTATTTATTCATGTGGATTGACTGCACTCGTTATTGTCTCATTTATAGGATGCTTTGTTTTGTTTATATATTCCAAAGTGTTATTTTAAACGCTGTAAGTTTTAATTGTTCAATATGTTCCTTATTTTTTGCTAAAATATTCAATCTTTACAATTCACTATTTACTTGTACTCTCGCTATTGTTTATTCTTTGTATAAGATAGGTAATAAAATAAATTAGGTATCATTCCTGCTAGCAGCTGCAATTAAGCTATTTCTGTGTATGCTATCAATAACTGTCCCACTACAGTTTATTACTCTGGTACCCCTTTCTGTGTTGACTATATTCTAGTGATGAACCCTTCTGTGACAACAATAAAATTCTATTCTATTCTATTCTGTTCTATTCCATTCTATTCACGGGAAGATAATTTTATCAAAGTTGTCGTGTTCTGAGTCTTGACCAATTACTTCAAAATAAGAATTATCCCTGAAATTTTCCGTCTTTCATTCCGTTCCCTGTTTCTAAATTTGTTGTGTTTAACTATTTTACAGGAACTGTTAGTGTTATGGTAACAGGCATGAACGTTATACACGCGTTTTTTTTTGTTCCTTTCGAAAAACAAAAGATGCGCCACGGCATAAAAAATAAAGGCGAGTTTCGTACAAAGGGCATGCTATGTTTGTCCACTGTTATTTTTAAAAACCTGAACGCAGAACAGATTTCCAAAAGATATGAAGACGATAGTCTTTCTTTGGCAACCTAAATGCGAAAATTGTGGTCTGTCTGCCTGCCTGTCTGTCTGTCTGCCTGTCACTTTATTCAGCTGCGAGGTCAAAGGGAAGAATGCTTTACTATAACGTATATGTAGGCAGGTCCGTTCCCAACTACTAAAAGTGCTGACATTGGTCCTACTTGGCCCCCAAGGGAACCTCGGGCACATTTGAGGTAAAGTGTAAGCGCATACTGAGCATACCTGCATTCTTTTAATTAAGAAAACGTGTTGGGTTGGTTTTTATGATCAGAAATAAAAAATACAATGCGTTAAATATGAAGCATAAAGGCGAGAGGAAATCAAACACAGAAACAACAGATCAAGAAAAAATACGGGCACTGCCACAGCGGATGGCGCGCGACCAGTTCGAAGGCGGGGAAATTGACTTCCAGTGAACAAATCTTTATTCAATCCACTTTTTGGCTAATTCATGGGTAATTTTTTAGGCGTGTGCGTTAATTTCTGGTTTTGGTGAAGATCAATAATGTTCCTTGCTTGAAGGCGTAATGCAACCCTAATACGCACGTTTTCCGTGTGTTGTGGAATAGCCCTTTCAGTCACGAATTATTATATTCACTGCAGAAAAATTCCATACTTGGAACTTTAGCAGTGTCAAGTGCCTAGAGGTAAGAAAAAAAAGTTCAGTCTTTATAGAATACTTATTACGTAAATGGCGTCGCGTCCTCATACGGAGACATCATTACTCAATCCTGCTTTTACCTATAAAAAATCATAAATATCCTGGGGCAGTTTACATACAAGGAGGTGAAATAATAATTTCTGCACATGAAAGAGGTGTTTTTAGCCTTTATAAATGATTTACGCCGCAGTAAAAGAGAACTTAAGACGGCAACACACCGGAGCTCCCACAAAACTTGGTGGCGTCCATTTTGAAACGATGTTTATGAGTGCGGTTCCGCCATTCCACATTGCATGGTGCTACCTTTCACTTCCGTGGGTTTCGAACATCAGCCGCACCACTCTGCAGCATGAACTCTTTTCGTTTTCACGAGGAAAATGACGAAGAAAGTCGCGTCTCCATGTGGAGACACGGTGACTGAAAGGGATAGATACATTTGCCACTGCGTATATATTTGGATTTCATGTGGTCAAATCAATAAGCGATTCCATAAAAAATATCCAGGATTCTGCAGGGCAGTCGATTACGCTGTGATTTTTGGTGATCGCCCTATTACGGTGTAATTATTTTATGAACACTATTAAGTGTAATGCTCGCCTATAGTTTCTAGTTAAACCTTTTTTTTATTTCTACCATTTCTGTAGTGAACCGAGTGATATTTCCTTCAAGAGGGAGGTAGAAAACCTGCCCTAAACCAGAGTCAGTAAGAGGGAACAGGCAAAGGCAAGCGCTGAGTCGGTTCCTCTTGGTATTCTTTACGACGTTGCTGATGTTTTTTTTTTAATCTCCCCGTGACGTAGCAATGAGAATTACGGCATACTGCTATCGTAGTTTTGTTCTCGTTTTTTCTTTGTGTCCTTTTGACCTGCAATTTTAGGTTTCATTTTTGAAGGAGAGTAATCGAAAAATGCACGCCTTCTAAAGAGCGTCTGTGAATATCTTTGCCTCAATGAGCCTGAACGGCCAATCGCGCCGTCAGAGGAAACACACTTGACAAATTAGGACGCCAGACATATCACTTAACTAAAAATATGAATAAAGCTGATGTTTTATTCAGCTTAGGAAACGAAACGCTAGAAGAAGTAGAAGAATATAACTACCTTGGACAGATGAATAGTGCTGACCCGGTGTTTTTAAAGACGATAGTCTTTCTTGGGCTACTTAACGCCAAAATTTTGGTCTGTCTGCCTGTCGGTTACTTGATTCAGCCACCCGCCCAAAGTGAAACGATTGCTGCGCAATAGTATTATATACTCACAGCCGAATCTAAACGTCTAAGTCCGGTGTCAGGGTTCATACTTTTCAACATTCTTGAACAAGAACAAGAAATTGCGCAAATATAAGGCAGCAAGTAAATATTTGCAGTATTTTTTATTATAAATTTACGGATGCTTGGTTTTCGTGATAGCAAATGAAATAATATATCAGCGGCAGAAAATATTGGCAACGGCCTGCTGATGCCAGCGCTACCTCCTGGCGGCAAATAAGAAATCAAACGGCAATAGCAACGAAAGGTTCCGCTAGGTCGGATCCACGTTCCGCTTGGAACGCTCCTGGAGTAGGGCAACATGGTTCTATAAACGTTGTAGTAGGGTGCCTCAATTCAAGCACATCTCCGCCGTACGGCTGCTCTGGTATCAAGACACCCGACTTGGAGAGTTGAACGCGGTAAATTTAAACTCGCTTGAGCAAACTTATGGCGTGTTATCTTGGGAGGAACGAGACGGGAAAGGAACAGCATGAGAGGTGAGCGGGAAAGAGAAGGGAGGCATTCACTTGGCAGGGGCGCCAGTCGACTATCGCCTTACGGCGACATTTGCAACGAAAGGAGCAGATACGGCGCCATATTTTTAGTACGCGTTACGAAGCGCTCCAGCGGAGGCGTAAACGAGTTTCCGGGTGTTTCAGTACCGTCACTAAATAAGACTAATGACGATTACGACGGCTACGACTATGACGACGACGACGACGACGACGACGACGACGACAGGAGACGCCAACAGCCCCAGCCTTTAAGGGGCTTCGCCCTAAATGAGACTACATGTTTGCGAGTCAAATGGTATGCTTGGCGTGGCTATTTTACCGGTCTGATTGCTGTGATTGGCCTTGACTGTGCTGTGGATAATTAGTGGACTCGGCGATATTTTTGCAGTGCATGTTTCACTTTTATCAGCACTCGCATCAAGGATTTACTGGAGCCATAATTTTTTTGTCGTTTTGAAGAACAATAAACGTGCTTCTTCTGTTTTTACGCTGGTGTTTCTTCCCGAGCATCCAGCCAGTAGTTATCCAGAAGCGTACCGCCACTCACCGCGTCCATTCCTGATCTGGATGCTGGAAAGAAATTTTCGTGTTCCACACGAGGCTTCATTCGCATACGGCGATGTAGTTGGTGCCATTGAATTTGTTCCTCTTCGTTGGGCAATTTCCCACCGTACTGTTAGCCGGACAAGCATAACACTTCTGGCGGAATTGTACTGCAGGTGAAAATTCAGTGGTGTGGTGTTCGGAAATAAAACTTTCCAATGACACCCACAAGCTAACAGATAAAACGCAGACCAAATGCAAGTTGTCCACGGTCATTTGAACCTCAACTGAACTGTGTGGTATGTAAACAGCATTTCGAAGGCCCATACGCTCACAGGGGACCGGCCAAGTAGCTAGCTCTAAACCGAGATGAAGTTAGAAAAGAGGTTTTTAACACAAAACCACTTATCGATACTATCCTTGCCTGACTGAAAGCACCTCAAAGAACACTCTTAAATACATTACGCTAAACTGTGCACATCTCAAGCGTGAAACGCACAAATTCTGCATGCCCACACATTTTATTGCAGGTGGAAAACTGCTTTATATAGGTTCAGTCAAGTACCGGCATTACTTGATTTTATGGCTTGAATTTTAAGTCCGCCAGGGTGCAAAGTTACATGCCTCAATTTCCGGGTAACTACGGCGAAATAATAATGGTCCAGACAGGTCGACTGCAAACCAAAATCCCCTACAACAGATATATAAGCAAATGTTTAAACGAAGGCCCAATGGCAACCTTCATACAAATACACGTCCAGTGGATTACATTAATAACTGTATTTCTGACCCTTTCCATCCCACACGGGCTAGGTAAATGTGCCTGCTTTCCATGTGTTTTCGGGAATTATGTCTCGCACCAAGGTTTCAGTAACTACATTGATATTTGAGGAGCTTTTTTAAATGAGTGAAATCCCCCTCAACAAATTTCAAAACAAATTTGTTACCGGACCTAAATACAATGATGGAAAAGCTATTACGTGATGTGTTTTACATGTCAGTTAGGAGAACGTAACATTGACAGCGTTGCATTTAGGTCCGCTAACAAATTATTTGCTTGTTTATGAAATTTTGTTGAGGTGGACATGTCTCCTTAAAAAAACACGTCCCAATTTGTTGTTTAGATGTGAGCGCTTTAGCGCAAAAAATTAGAAGAAAAAAGAAGATGGAGGTACTGGGTATCGATCCCAGTACCTCTCGCATGCTAAGCGAGCGCTCTACCATCTGAGCTACACCCCCGTGGTGGAAACGTGGAAACGGACCCCGTTAGGTGTGCGTGGCGTCCCCTGGGAAACTAGAGCACCCGACGAGTCACTGAAGCAGCTGCTGGAGACCGGTTTCCGCATCGGCTGGGCATTTCGCATTCCGCGCACACGAACAGCGCAGCACTACGTCGGTACAAGCGCATTTTACTTCGCCGTCAAAACGTGGTCAGGTTTGCAGTTTGTCAATGAAACACAATCACAAGATACCTGATGCGGTTCAATTTTTAACTTGACCACGAGATGCAGAAAACATGTGAAGTGCCTGAGTCCCTGGACTGTATATTCTGCCTTTCCCGGGTTATAGAAGAAGTCAAATTTGATTTCAACCCTTTTCTCCAGTGAACCCCAGTAACAGAACTGCATCGCCTGCAGTGAACTCAGTAAGGTGTAGCCACCTGAGGCTTAGTGTGTCGATACCTGCGCTTACTAGGGAACACTGGTTACCAGTGGGTCGGCCCTGGTTACCAAGGAGTAATCGGCCACGCTTTCTACATGGTTGGGTTACAAATAATTGACCCATCAGTGAGAACCGCCGGTGATCCAAGGGTACACCCATGCAACCACCGGACAACGTAGGCCGTAATACGTACGTCCATCCCGGCTCCACCGGACTTCCGTTTTAACGGCCATTTCAGAGCTGATGGACATACTATGTACGCCCATTCGACGTCCAGATTTAACACTTCCGTACGCCGAATCGGACGTCCGAAATTGGATGCATTATGGATGTTCAGTGTAATTTCCAGGCTCACAAATGCTTTATACACGAGTATGGCCGCACTGATCACCTGGTGACCAACAGGTGACCGACGTGTGCAGCCGACCAAAAAAGTCCAAGGATATGCACAAATGGTCTTCATATTCAACATCGTTACCGGGCATCCACGCAATGTTTAAACTATGTTTCACGCAAGGTAACCTCCTTGTGAACATTCATGGAATATCATTGCTGATGTGTTTAATTACATCATGCGGTGATGCCGTTAGGATGTCATAAATTGATGTTTTTCTTGATATTGAGAACTGGAATTTCTAACGGTGTCTACAAGGACTCCGACACCACTGCCATGCCGAATTGCATGTTAATTCGAAAGCCCTCTTTCACTCCTGTCTTCTCCACAACTTCAAAACATTTTCTCTGTTTCGTTTCTGGCGTGTATACCGTGTATACAGAAACAAGAATGTGCGGATATTTGATTTGTAATGGAAGTCAACTGTAATAGAGCGCGGAATACGCTGTGTGCTTTGCACGTTTGCTGAGGTTCCCTCCGTTGAAGGAACAGGCTTCCTCGCTCCGGCGTTCAAGATGGGACCCACTGAGACTCGAGCAGCACCTCGCACGCACCACCAGTACATCCTAATCCTTCTTTATCCAAGCCCCTGAGCTATGGAATTCCTTGCCAGTCGACGCTAGGAGGGCCCAAAGTGTCGGTGAATTCAAAGATTTGGTGCGGTACAGAGATGTGTCAGCAACTGCACTGCACCTCCCCTCACCCGTATATACTACTGTATATATAACTATAACTCCCCTCATCTGTATGTATGTTATAATCATTTTCACATGTCCTGTGTATTGTTAACATACAGCTGAGGAGGCAGCCAGCACTCTGGTGTATGGGCTCCTGCCTTTTGGCTGCCTCTGGCTCTCAGCTGTATGGAAGTTATGCCAATAAACTCCTAGAGAACCTATTGAACCTATTAAATACAAAGTTTAAACTAGTGGTTTACCCTTCAGGAACAGACACAACAGGTATGCACAAATCAAAGCATATTCAACATGCCTTCTTTCACGCAACTCATTTTTTTTACCGTGCAGTGCTGCGATTTTGAGATGAAATTTGTCTTTTAAGGTGAAAGCTGTAAGGATCGCATTCGTCGAAAAAACGACATCTTCGTCGTTTGTTGTTGTTGTTGTCGAGTAAAAAAATGGTCACCGCTGTAACGAGTAAACAACAATTTGCATTTGTTGTTTGCAACACAGTAAACAATAAATGTCGTCGACAGACGATAGCCTTCTGCCGCCTCTGTCACGTACATGCCTCTCTTCACCACCCAGCTCACCTCTCACCGTCTTCCCCTTCCTTTCGATCTTCCCACAATAAGCGCGGAGGGGTTTTCCTAAAGCCCATTCCGCATTCCATTGCTCGCGCCATCTACTGGAACATTTTGTTACTGTAGAATTTGGAACACCGCCACAAGGTTCAGGCTCGCGCAAGCTTTTTTTTATTTTTTGGTCAACATATTGTTTTCAACGAGCAATTCTATTTTTGATCGGAAATATCAAGCACACTTCCGTTTTTCTTTAAAATAACACTGCCAGTACCAGCTGTGCATTTATGTTTTGTCTCAAATGTGCCTTTTTTCTTTCTGCTCAACAATGTTCACAAGTATGGAGTATGTTTTTAGATTTACTGGTTCGGTAAGGCTTTGTATATATCAACCTCTCGTTCAAGAATTCTTTTAACTTTCGGCCGGGTGGCTGAATCGAGGAACAGACAGACAGACAGACAGACAGACAGACAGACAGACAGACAGACAGACAGACAGACAGACAGACAGACAGACATTTTCGGGTTTGAGTGGAGCCCCATGCGTTGCCACCGAACTATCACTCGCAACCACTGGTAGAACAAAAAACTGTTGTCACTGTTGTTTCTTTCTTCGTGGCACATATCCACTGAGGGGATTGGCTAGAAATCGGGAGCTTTTAAGGGCTAATGTGCCCGCTTCACAAAATTTACGAAACTGCTCCTTAGAAACGTGAAAGTTGTAGAATAGAGCTTCTTGCCTCACGCTGTAAGCGGAACAAACTAAAGGGAAGAAAGAATTGCTGCCATGGTATAGCCTGAAAGAAACAGCAATTCGCACCAAAAGGCAACGAAAGCGAAGAAAGACGCAAAGAAGGCGCCGCAGTAAAGACTTTGTTACTGAGTACCGCCTGGATTATACTACCGCCTTCAAAGAACGTAAGAAGATTGAAATGCTCCGAGGTTTTTTTTTCTATTTACATTCATCTTTGCTTCCTAGGCGTGTTTATTGCGTATTCTACCTGCTTTCCTTTTTACTGATTTTGGTCACAGCTTCATGACAACTACAAAAGCTTTTACGTTCGTGATAGATTGCACGTTACTTCCTTTGCTCAGTTTTTGCACTGTCAAGTTTAAACCGTAGTATATTTTAATACCGTTAACTTGCAACCTACGCTACTTTTTGTACTGTCATAGAACAGAATGAAGGGTAGCCACAGGCATAAAAAACTGAAATCCGTAGTTTTTTTTTTTTGTTTTCTCCCATCATTGCGGTATTTGCAGTGCAGCCATCTGGGCATATGCAATTCCCAGAAGGCTGCAGTTTTTCCAAGCTCTCACCTCTTCAGCAGTCAGTTCGTAGAAGCAATTTTCAAAGAAATTGCCATTTTAGAAGTGTTTAATTGGTACCGTTTATTTTTGCAGATTTCAGACGTATGACATGATTCAGCAAGGCTCATCTGGCGAATCTGAAAATTATTCTTAATGAATGCCTTTTTTTCTTTGCAATAACAAACACGGTGTTTGGAGATGTTTTAATGAAACTTGTAACATTAAGAAAATAAAAAGTTGATTTGTTTTAAGGGTAAATAGGTATATTCTATACGTTTTATACTTCGTCTTCCTGCGGGCACAGTCAAGCTGATGATGATGATAATAAAAATGAATAATTCATTGTCAGATTACCCTAAAAATATCTTACAATATGTATAAGTGCCCGAATGTCCTTATAATGCTTCAGCAGGATAGTCAGTCGGGCGAGTTGGTGACTACCATTCTGGTGAAACAGAGCAGCTTCATAAAGGCACAAGAAAAAAGATTCAAACAACAGTACAAGCGAGGGATTAACTGAAGTTCATTGAACAAAGACACACATTTATATCAAAAGGGATTCATCAAGACTGTACATGCGCGCACATTATTTCCATACAAATTGAAACTCACAAAACATGGGTAAAGAACTTTCGTGCTAAATCCTACTAACAATCAAAAAAGGCAAACTCTTTTTCGTGGAACCACATTGATGTACACATTTCTCGCAAAGCCTTGTTTACTGCCTTCATTACTCACGCTGAAGCTGGTCGTAGTCTGTACAAGATGTCGGCTTTTTCAAGTCGGGGCACACATGCGAACGTGCGACCGTTAGTCAGCAACTAAGAGGGTGGAGTTCTAGTTCAGGAATTGAAATGCTCTCTTAACTGCACATTTTAAACAGCGGCCCGTCTGGCGAACATAAGCACGATCACAAGATAACGCTATTTTATGAACAATGCACGTGCAACACAGGGTGTTCTTGAAGATGTGGTTGCCTAGTCTAAAACCACAACAGGAATACCGCAGAAACCTCACAAAAAATTCCTGTCGTACGACAAAAAAACTTTGTTGTGACAACAGAAGTCCTGTTGTTACGACAAAGCCATGTGGTGTTACGACCCACATTTCTGTCGTAACGACAAAGTCAATTTGCTCAACGACAAACTTTCCTGTAGTCACAAAAGAACTGCCATTTACGCAATGGGTAACAACATTCAAACCATGTGCAACTACTGACGGAACATCAGGACCACGACAAGAAAGGAATTCGGCACGACTGACCACCAGAATTAGGACAGGAATACGGCACACGGCAGAGCATCATAATCACGATATGACAACAATACGACAAGACGACAGTACGACACGCGAAAATACGACAAACTACAGAAATTTTTCTTGTCGTCATTTTCGACTGGGTGACCGAGAATATTTTAGATATAGCTGATTGTGTGCTTGCTTCCCTTGTCTACAAATGCACGGACTCTACGTAGTTTATTCGGTGGTGAGATGGCAACCTGCATTCCATACCTGGCAGCTACCTTTTTTTTACCCGAGACTGGTCCTGTGAATGTAAGGAATCACACCGTACTTGTTTTTTGCGGCTGTACTTTATTATACGCCGCATCATTGCATGAATTAGGTTCAGCATGACGTAGTCAGCATATCTGTGAAATGGTTGTAGAATGTTTAAACGCCATTTTAAGGACGTCCTGTGGATATCAGGAGAACGTATTTTGGGCGTTCATTGTAAGGCAAAGGGGATATTGCCTGGGTATCCGGTGGATTAAAATTAGATATTCATGAACATCCTCTCGGCATTGAATATCGAGGTAGTCCCATCGAATGCAGGTCCACGAGATGTGTTTTGGTTTTGAAGAGTAAAGGCAAGCAGCAGGTCAAGGCAGGATTTTTAGTAATTTGCTGGGTCACAGCGTAGTGGTTAAAGAAACATGGAGGACTTCTGGTGGGTCGGTGTGGGTCCGCTAATAATATAGGGCAAACAGTCTATAATATAAGTCATTAGGTGTTCAGCGGCGAAGAGAATTGTACTAGAGGAACTCCACTTTCAGCCATAAAAATGTGCGCACACAAGTCGAAAAAACGTAGAACAAGGCCCGTCATTCGAGACTTGAAAATGGGGAGGCAACTGTTGGTTTGCAACTCACGTCGCCGTCTTTTTAAGACAGGTATAAAGTTACGACGTGCGTGCACGGCAACTCGTCTCATGCTCCCCAGTACAACAGCTCACGACTTTTCGTGCGAGTGTGGAGAGAGAGAGAGAGAGAGAGAGAGAGAGATAAAAAGAAATGGCTGCGGCCTATAGCTCAGCTAACTTTGGATAGGCGAAGCAAAAGCTTGGCTTAGTCTGGTTGAGTCTTGGTTTCGCTTGATTAACCTTTGATTTAGCTGTATTGCCGACCACGTCTGAAAGCAGTTCGGTTCCGTGCAACGCTCACAGAAGAAGGCCGGGCGAACGCACCGTTCCTCTTCACCGGGCGCGAGACGAGTCACGTTGCCCGAGACATGGAGGAAAGGCCCGAGACAACCCAGCGCCGCATACATGGGAAGCTGCGGTGGTGGTCGGCTGCCTCGGCCGCAGCGACGGCGGCGGCGGCGACCGCTGCTCGTTCTGCGCAGAACGACTGAAAACGTGGCCTTGTGCGCAGCGCCGACAGCGGGCCCGGCGAATCGCGCGATGCGCTTCGAGGGGTGTGTTGCCTGAGGTGTGTCTCCGGTCAAAAGGTCACCTTGCGCATTCTCCGTGAAATCGCGGGACGAAAGTAGTGGAGCTTTGTTTTAAAACTTGATTTAACCAAGGGTTAGTGCAGCTTGGTGGCCGAAGACCGTAGTACTTCGGCGACTGTGGCTGCCCGACCCGTGAGCGACTTTTGGAGATCCAGGTTTGAGCAACCCAGCGCTGCTTCCCATTGGTCGACGGTGGTGATGAGAGGGAAGGGGTCAGATTTGCAGGCCCACATAGGCTGTTGTGATGTGGCCCGTCCCCCGCAGTGCTGGAAGAGTGTTGTGGGATACAGTGAAGGGTGAATGTGATGAAGTACGGCTAAACAGGGGATGAATTCAGTTTGAAGCTGACGCCAAAGTCGTTCCTCTTCCACTGATGGGATCGGTGGGCGGGAGGGTATTTGCGGCGGGAGAGGCGGTAATGTTCCGTGATATCTGTGCGCATGAGTAAAGTATCACGGGTTGATCTGGCTCCATGGGAGGCAGTGCTGTCATCACCGCCCCGGGAGATGAGAGCTCGAGCGTCGGTGTGTGCCACTTCATTTCCTCCAATACCCGGGGGGGGGGGAACCAGATCAATTTTACAGGATCTGTAGGTAGTTTTTGATTAAGAATTTGGTGAGCCTTAGGGCGAGATCTGGCCTTTGGCATAATTTGGAACGGCCGTTTTCGAATCTCAGAATATGAATCGGGGGTTGGCCTATGTGCGCAAGCTGTCTAGACGCATATCCATCGTTGTCTGAAGTGTTCGTCTGCAGAAGAGCTTCGGGCGCATCACGCAACGCAACAGGCGAACTAGAATGAATAGCCCATAGCTGTCGTTGATTTGATGCCACTGCATTATCATCTGCCATAATTTGGTTCCTTCCTTCGGTATTAAATGAGCTTCAGTTTCCTTACTTCCCTCTTTTTCCTCTATTTACACTCTTGTTTTTATTCTTTAAACCCAGGTGTTTCTTTTTCTATGTGTAGAGTAGCTAACTGAGCATACCATTTCCACCCCAGAATTTATGTGCTCGCTTTCTTTCCTATTAAAGTCCCCCACCTTGAGCCCAGTGCTTGCGACCTTTCTGCGAGGAAAAATTTTTTTGTCCACAATAAGGAGGATAGAGAATAAACCAGTAAACTAAAAACAAGACACCGACCTAGAACTTCCGAGACTTGTGATTACGAAGGAACAAACGGCTAACACGAACACAAAATTTCAAGCGTGACCGTTCGGGAATCCAACGCATCCCTGGGAACGTTAATCGCTCGTTTGCCACTCTCCCTTCGGTGTACACACACGGATTACGTGCCGCAGCAAGGGGCTTTGTGCAAGGGCGGCGAAAGTGAAACACTATAAGAGGCAGTTGCAGCGTGGCCCCAGTCACCCCTGAAGAAGAAGCCGAGCGGGCTTCTAAACGTCGGGTTTTTGTCTATGTATTGGTTGGAGCATAATTAAATCTCAGTTCAGTAACTTCCCAACCAGACAGAAGTCTGCCAAAATGTTTGCCTTCAAAACGCGCTTGTATCTTTAATCGCTCAGTTATTTCACGCATCCCGTTGAACTAAGCGTATTTCGGCCGATAAGTGTGCACACCCAAAAAACGTTCCCGCATCTGCTTTGAATCTCTAGCGCATTTACAGGGCGTTTTTTTTTTTTTTGCCCCATCACGACTTCACTGGACGGCATGTTAATTTCGGTTACATATTTCCCTTTCTTTTCCGCAAACACCACTTATCAGCAGCACAGTGCCCGTCGTACGTATATCCTGACCCTCTGCTGTATTCTTTAGTACATTGTTATTCGCCTATATGGCAAAGGTGCACTTCAGGCCCAATCGCCACTCCACCGAGCAGATATGTTTTATACAGCTTTGTTGACACAACAGCGACACCAGGAAAAGGGTGACGTGTCAACAAAACTGTATAAAATGCGAAGAGGCCGTCAGCAATGCCCTCATTTGAAGCCGACCATGCCAAGCGTTCCGGAGGAAGACCGACTGCGCATGATCCACCTCTTCTAAGAAGGTATTAGGCAGCACGATATTGCGAAAGCCACAGGACGACCACTATCAGGACCGTACCCAGAGGGGGGGTTTGGGGGTTCGAACCCCTCCCGAAATCTTTTCCAGGCAGCGCGTAAGCAATACTTACTGTTGCTTTCGGCAAAACTACCCCCTTCCCGAAACCCATAACCCCCTCCGAAAAAAATTTCTGGCTACGGCCCTGACCACTATGCACCGTGAATCGCATCCTGCAAGCGTTCCGCAATGAGGGCCGGATCGACAATCTTCCCCGAAGACGCAGACCACGGGCTACCACAAGTGAGCAAGACATGCTAATCGTGGCCGCCGCGGCAGTGAAGCCGTCCCTGACGTCTAAACAAAGCAATTGTGAGGTCGACCTTTCGGCAAGCACGAAAACTGTTCGACGCCGCTTACATGATGTGCGGCTACGAAATTGTGTCCCTCCTAGAAAGCCCAAGCTATCCGAAGCGAACAAGCTTGCGAGACTGCTTTTCTCAGAAGACCACGCAACCTGGACGGCGGAAGACTGGAGCTGTGTTCTCTTCACGGACGAATCCACATTTTCAAGCCGTTGGGACCAGCGCCAACGCATTTGGAGGGCCGTGAACACCTGGGATGAGTGATGCAAATGTTTTTCCTTTTCTTTTAAAAGGAAAAACATTTGCATCACTCATACCAAATGTTTTTCCTTTTCTTTTAAAACTTCGCGGCGCGCCTTTTCGAGAGCATTCCTCGACGTGTGGCGTCTGTTGTGTCTGCCAAGGGGGACTTCACCAAGTATTGAAGTGTCTTAAAAAGGCTCCCGCCACTGCCTTTGCTGTCCATAGACTGCTGCCTATCCCGGCGACTGTTTGCCATGACACGTGCATTTTTACCATTTTTTTTGGAATAATGCCACGGCTAATTGGCAGTTTTCGGGTTGTCGCTCACCGTCATCTCATTTGTTTTTGTTGTTGTTGGCACAAATCACATGCTTCGATCTGTATGCCTCGGCACTGTGCGGCTGCTACCTGTCCGAAATAAACCAAGTTACGGCGTCGTTGCCAATGGGCTAATTTATTTTCTTTTGGTCTTGTGGCATGCATGCGACGCCTCAGGATCAACTCCTGACTGCACTAAACATGGCTTTGGGCCAGTCCCAATGGTCATCGTTTGTTCGAGTCACTGCGGCACGCACGCGCAGCTATGTGACGCTGGCAAAGGCGGGGAGCGGCCGATCGTGGGCGCCGAGCGCTGAGTAACCGCACTTGGGGGGCGCTGCGATCGCCGGAGCGTTCGGACGGGATTCACATCGGCTCCGCAGGGAATGCTCTTTTTCGGCGGTTCATCAATCCCAGGTGAATTAATTTTGTCAGGTGCTCATTCTACTAAGTGAGTGGAGCAATTTGATACCTAAGTTGGGTCGGAAGACCCATTTTTAGAGTAATTAGGACAGTTTAAGTGGCTGAGGCGGGGGCGACCCCGCTAAGCCTAACGTCGCCAACGTGCTCCGGCCATGTGCTCGGTCGGGGAAACGCAGTCCGAGGCCTTGATGGCCTCGCCTGAAGTCTTCATCGACCAAGGTGGAGAAGTGCAAGTGATCCAGGGCCCTTTTCAAGCTATGGATACTTCGTCAGCCGAAAATTACGAGGTTTCCGCGCAGACCCGGGGTACAGACCAGCTAGGCCTAACCACCACCGGTAAGCGCGGAAGGCAGCCAACGGAGATCGACGGTCAAGGAGAAGCGGAATCCGCCTCGACGAGCCTCGAGAACGGTGTTTCTACCGGGAACGGTGCCGACGAGGACTTTCTGTGTTCTGACTATGACCGGGATCCAACGAACTCGTGTGCGGGGTGGATCGTTGTCGGTTCACGAAGACGCCAGAAAGCCACTACGAGCACGGGAACCTCTCCGCAGCGAGGATCGCCGTCTGAAGGTAAGCCAGGCAGGGCAGCCTCGGCTTTGATCACTAAAGCTAAAGAGAAGAGACGAAAGGAGCTAAAAGCTCAATACGTCGCTAAAGTCAACGCTAGTATGGCAAAGGCAGCTAGAATGCCCATTTTCGCCAAGAGAAGCGAACACCGCGTGGTGATAAGACCACGAGGAGGACTCGCAATGAACAACGTTAAGCTCTCTGAGCTAAGAGCGGCCGTAGCGAAAGCAGCGGGACTAACGATGGAAGAAGTGCAGGACGACTCGATCGCCCCGAACTTCGCACAGAACATTGCAGTGTTGAGTACACCCAGCGAAGAGAGATCCTTTAGATATGGATCGATCAGAAACATTGTATTGGGAGACCGCACGTATGAAGCATACGCTTACAAGTGCACTCCAGAAAACACCGCGAGAGGTGTGATTAGCGGCGTAGGAGTAGACGAGACGGAAGAGAACATCACTCGCAGTCTCGTAAACAAGCAGAACCCCAAAATTTTGGCGGCCCACAGGCTCGGTAGAACCGAGTCGGTGGTAATACTTTTCGACGGAGATAAAGTCCCGTATTACGTGAAGTACGAAGGAGTAGTAGCGAAATGCACGTTGTACAGGCAACACAGAGAGGTTTGCGAAGTGTGCGGGAAAGTCGGGCACAGGAGAGACGTTTGTCCAACGCCACAAGTTAAGGTGTGTTTTGCATGCGGGCGGAACAACCCCGATGAAGATCACGTCAATTTCTGCAAACCGAGATGCAAGCTTTGCGGTGGAGCCCACCCTACCGGAGCAGGAAGCTGCAAGAACAAGTTCAAGGTCCCGCCACAGATAAGGGCTCGCTTGGCTGAGAAGAACAAGCGAGAAGACAAGATGGCGACGGGCAAGATGGCCATGAAAAAGGAAACGACCTTTTCCCGCCAAATCGAAAGAAGCTCCAGAAAGCCGGAGAAGATTCGAGAAGCCCCCCCACAGCAACAAAGGGGAAGGAGCAAGAGCAAAAGTAGGCCAGAGGGTATGACGTGGGCTGACGTCATAGCCGAAGGGAACGCGCGCAATAGGAGGGACAAGAGTGCAGGCCCCGCCCAGAGGCCACGCTCGGTTTCCAAGAGCGACAGGAGGGAGAGAGCCGAACCCGACAGCGGGAGAGGAGGCACTCCTCCGGCAGCAGCTGTGCCGGCAGAAGGCAAAAACAACAAGAATATGGCAAAGAGCCAGGTGGCGGACAAGAAAGAAGAAGCCCGAGAAACAAAGACGGAACTCTCGAAGATCCAAAGAGAGCTACAGGAGATGAAGGTCGTTGTAGAGGCCCTACAGCGTACCATCCATCAACAACGAGAACACATCAACAAACAGGACATCTTGATAGCCAAACTCCGCAAGGGGGAGCTGGACAATGAAAGCGGCGACATGGAGACTCAGGAAGACTCCACAGACGGGTCAGAGGAGGAACCTCCTATGCGCCCAAGACCAAAGAAAGCCAGAAAGGGCGGAAGTTCCGGAGGGAAGCTAGAACCGGCCGCGAACGGAAACGAAACAGCCATTCAGGAGGAGATCATTCCTGAAGAAAGCGAAAAGGACGGAGAGTCGTCATCGGTACAGTCCGAGGAGAACACACACAGCATAAGAATAGCCCGGAGCCCGATAGGCTATGCTGGACTAAACAACAGAATCGCAAGACTGGAGATCATTTACAAGAAATGGGACAGAAATCTCGACGCTATGGAGCAGAGAATCATCCAGAGGTGTACCCAACTGGTGCAACAGCAAATCGCTCAACAGTTTGAGCAGCTTCAAAAGCAGGTGACGTGTCAATTCGACAACATGATGCGTCAAATACGCGAGGTCCTCCCAAACACTAACGATGGATCGTCGTAACTCAATAAGAGTATGGCATTGGAACGCCAATGGCTTCCGACGCCGCAGGGCGGTCCTACAGCAACACATCAGAATGCTGGAACCGGACAGGAGGCCAGACATAATCGCACTACAGGAAACCCACATGGAGCAGGAACCAAAGCTCCTGGGATACAAATCGCACTTCTGCCCCCCCTCCAACCGGACGGCCGGGAAAGGGGCAGCACAAGGGGTATGCACCCTCATCAGGAAGGGGCTAGCATACACGGAATACCCACAGTTTCTTGGGGACAAGAACATGGCGATGGAGACCTGCGTAACGGAGATAATCCTCACGGGCAAAGGGTCGTCACGCCGGAGAGAAAGCAGGAAGACCAAGACGTCCTTTCTGCTGGCGAACGTATATAGTAACCCGTACGATCGCAAACAGAAATTCAAGTCTCTGTTTGGGAAGATCAGAGCAACGCAAGAGCTGGCCAAGAGAGAAATGGCCGGCACGGGCAATGCCATAGCGCTGGTGTGCGGCGACTTCAACGCTAGCCACCTGGAGCTAGCGTACAAACGCACGACGGCCAAAGGCAGGGACTTGCTTGCGGACGCCGCGGATGCAGGCTTCACCCTGCTAACGAACCCGACGCAGCCGTCGAGGGTAGGCACGTCGGTAGCAAGCGACACTAACCCAGACCTGGCTTTCGCACTGGTTCCCGAGGGAGGAGCGGCCAGGTGGAACAACACCGGCCACAACCTCGGCAGCGACCACTGTATACTAGAGGTGGAAATCCCGCTGGCCCACGAAAAGGGCCGACGAGGTAACAACAAGGAGCACAAGATCGTGGACTGGGACGCCTTCAGGCAGTTCAAGCCGGGCCGCGTAAGAAACATCGACGAATGGATCAAAAGCCTTCAGAAAGCCGTCGAGGACACGACGAAGACCATCGAATCGGACGAGGAGGTGGAAGCGATAGATTCGCGTCTAGCGCACCTCCTGGAAGCCAGACGGTCGCTACAGATGAGGTGGAAGCGACAACGACACAACAAAAAACTCCGCAAGCGCATCGCGGAGCTCGGGAGAGAAATAGAGAAACACAGCGCTCGACTGTGCAACCTACAATGGTCTGCGCTGTGCAGTAAGATAGACGGGCAACTACACCGCAGCAGCCCCTGGAAACTCCTGAAAACGCTCATGGACGAGACCAAGGGCAGAGAGTTCCAGAGCACGCGCATGACACAAATTCTCCACACCATGGCCAGGAGGCTAGGAGAAGAAGAAATGCATAAACAGCTAAACGACAGATACCTTCCGGAAACGAAAAGGGAACAACAAGAGGACTACGATGGCCCTCCAAACGCACATCTGGACCGGGACATTGAAGAATGGGAGGTACGTCGGGCGACGCAAGCCCTCAACGGCAAGTCGGCGGCGGGCCCGGACGGTGTTTCGAACAAGACCCTTCGAAACCTCAACGACGAATCCATCACGGAGCTCACGATATATTTTAACAAGTGCTGGAGGAACGGAACTCTCCCCAAGGCGTGGAGAACGTCCAAGACAATTCTCCTGCCAAAGCCGAACAAGCCACCGGGTATAGAGGGGCTGCGACCGATCTCGCTCACGTCCTGCGTGGGCAAGGTCCTGGAGCACGTCCTCAACGCCCGGTGGAACGACTACATGGAAAGGCACGGCTACTACCCCGACACGATGCTCGGATTCAGAGCGAAGTTGGGGACGCAAGATGCCATGCTACTTCTACAGAGAGAGGTACTAGACCCCCCGGGAGGCGTCCCTGGCAAGGACAACCGAGCCATCCTGGGCCTAGACCTTCAGGCGGCCTTTGACAACGTCAAACACTCGGCAATCCTCAAGCAATTCTCTCGTCTAGGCCTGGGCGAAAGATCTTACAATTACGTCCGCGCTTTCTTGTCGAATCGCACGGCAAGACTGTCGCTGGGAGACAGAAAGCTCGAGGAAAGAAGACTCGGAAGCATAGGAACACCGCAGGGCTCAGTGATCTCGCCGTTCCTATTTAACACGGTGATGATCGAGGTCGCCAAACGGCTGAAGGCGCTGGGCCCCGACGTCCGTCACTGCATATACGCAGACGATGTCACAATTTGGGTGACGGGAGGGAGCGACGGGAAAATCGAATCGGACCTTCAGGAGGCGGTTAGAGCGGTGGAGTCTGCTCTTTCGAGCACAGGCTTGCGCTGCTCACCGCAAAAATCGCAGCTCCTGGTGCTGCCGCCACCGGGGCGATACAGGAAGACGGCGGCGCAAGAGGCGGCCAAGAACATCGCCTTACGAACGGAAGACGGCGAACTCATCCCGCACGTCCCCGGCATCAAGATTCTCGGCATGCACGTGGACGGTGTCCAAACCAACACCACGGCGCTGAGAAACACGATCACGAAAATCGGAATAACGACCCGCTTGGTTAAGCGAGTGTCGTCGAGATACAACGGCATGAACGAGCGAGGGCTCTTGCGCCTTCTGCAGACCTTCGTCGTTAGCCAGGTCGCATACGCAGGAGCCTTCCACCGATGGACGAGATCGGAGGAGGGCAAGATCGACGCAGCCATACGCAAAGCGTACAGGAGCGCCCTGGGACTTCTCCCGGGGACGAAGACGTCGGCCTTGCTGGATCTGGGAGTGCACAATACACTCTCGGAGATCAGCGAGGCCCAACGCATGTCCCAACTGGTGCGGCTGAGCTGCACGAGAACGGGCAGGAGCATCCTCGACATGGCTGGCATCAACCCGCCCAAAGGAGGGGAGAACAGCGACACGAGCGACAGAATACCGCTCGGAGACGAGGAGGCGAGGGGAATCATCGTGTTCCCTATGCCGAAGAACGTAGACCCGGAGAGGGACAGGGAAAGGCGCCTAGCAAGGGCGACAGCCCTGGCCAGGATCTACAGACACGACGACGCCGCGGCCCACGTGGACGTGGCGAAGTACCCGACTACAGCGAACGCTTTCACCGTAGCGGTGGTGAGATCGTCCACGGGCGAGCTGATCAACGCCGCGTCGGTGAGGGCGAAGACCCCGGGCCAAGCCGAGGAAGCGGCGATTGGCCTGGCGCTGGCGACACCCGGCGTCAAGACGATCCTGAGCGATTCAAAGACGGCGATCAGGAATTTTGCAAGGAGTACGGTATGGGAAGGAGCGGAACGAATCGTGAGACTCGGACGGGCCTCGCGGGATCCGCGAGCCCACAGCCCCGTAACGACCATCAAGTGGTTTCCGGCTCACATGGGCCGGCTGGAAAACGTCGAAAACCGCAACGACGACGCAGACGCTGCAGCCCGCGAGCTCTCCATGTGCCGGGCCGGCGAAACGCAAGTCACCGCGGATCCTGACGAAGAAGCAACGAGCGCCGTCCTGACGGACTACGGGGATATCCTCAGAAGACATCGGGAGGCGAGGAGGGAGTACCCGAACCCGCATCGAGACCTCTCTCGAGCGGAGACGGTGCTCCTAAGACACCTGCAAGTGAAGTGTGCTTTGACTCCCGCGTGGGCCAGGCACGCGTGTCCCGAACTTTTCGTGAGTGCTGTGTGCAGTGTATGTGACAGTGAACTCGCGACTCTGTGCCACATCACTAGGTGTGGAAGAACTGCTAACACGGGCGATCCCGCACGGGGCGAGGAAGCCGAAGACTGCGTGGCGGGAGCCGGGGTGCCAGGAGACCGGCTCCCGGAGGGACTAGAGCGGTGCATTCGCTCGGACAATTACCACCAGCAAAAGTGGGCGATCCAGCAACTCGAGGAGGCTCTGGCAAGACAGAGGAGAACGGGAGACCACACGCCGGACTCACCGGCAGCGGGACCCAAATACCCCTGTCAAGGCACTCCCCTCCCTCGAGTCCAAGGCCCGGTGTGACAAGAGACTTTATTCGAATCACACTAGAGTCGTAGTGCGAGCCCTGCGTGGCCGCTGACTACATCTTGCCGGATCTATAAATAAAGTTCTTCTCTCTCTCTTAACCGCACTTGCCTACTATCTTGCGCCGCCTCGCTAACAGCTCAGATTTCAGCGCTCTTGCGGCGCGGTGACAAAGCAAGCATGCGAGCGAGCAGAGGTCAACATATTGGAGTTGGACACGCAGCCTCGCTCCCTTCATCTCAACTGCGCATGTCCGTGAGTTTTCCACGGCCGCTGCCAGTTGACGGCACCGGTATCTTCGGCCACGCGCTCCGCGGTTCGCATTTGAATTGTCCATGACTACCTACGCCAACGTGACTGGGCCGGCGGGTGGTGACGACTCAAGCGAACTCGTAATGGACGCTATGGAGGCTGAGGAAGCCGCCCGCGGCACGGGAGACTTGGCAGCCGCGGACGGGATTTCAAGCACGCCACCCTCTGTGGAGGGCAACCCGCCCAAGCGACAGGAGGTGCAAACCGGAGCTGCGTCAACACCGCAGCAAAGCAACTCCGAGAGAGCGCCGCCGACGAAACAGCGCGACGACGCAAGTGTTCAGGAGAAAATGGACGTGAGCCAAGCGGCCACGGTCGCGGCGAGCACGAAGCGCAGCCACGACGATGCGAAAGGCGGACACCCCCCGACCACGCATGTAAACAGCGAGGAGCCGCCAGCTAAGTCGAGCCAGAGTCGACGGGTGCCACCCAAGCCGACGAGACCAGACAACCAGCAGAACCGCAGCCTCCCACGGACGACGTCGGCTCAGAGCAGCCTAGCGTGCCCAGCGCGAACCACGATTTATAAAGCCGATCGTGGCGCGAACCATCACGCATGCGCTGTGCGTGCCGAGCGATATTTTGCTTTCAGCGCGCGCATCGCGTCATCGGAGCGTCTGCTCATCAGCTGCTATGTTGCGTCTCGTCTGCTAATGGTATTTTGCGTTGATCCGTGATTCCTGGATCCTTGCATGAAAACGCCCAAATATAAAAATGTAAAGGATGATAGTTTTCTCCCATACCTATTCGTATATTGAATGAAAGTCGTAGCGCCTGCGCCACATTTGAGTGACCACCTTCGAAGCCTTGAATTGCGTGCTTCTATGTGCATTTGAAAGACTTTTTGTAAGCACCTGCAAAAATAAAGTGCTGTAAAATCTGCATGATCTTTTCATTGAGTCTGGTTAAAACATGTGGGCGAGTTACGCTCCTGTGCCGAAACCATTGTATTGGAGCTAAAGAACGAATTACCGCTCACACGGAAACATTTTTCATGTGGATTCTAGTTTCCACTCATTCATACAGTGGCTGATAGCTCCACCGCTACACGCGCGATAAACATAGCAGACGACGCGCAGACGCTCCGATGACGCTGTGCACGCGCTGAAAGCATAGTCTCGTTTGGCATGCAGAGCGCATGCTTGATGGTTCGCGCTGGGCACGGTAGGCTGCTCTGATAGTACCGGCGGCCACGCGCTCCCGTGTTCACTCTTAGCGAGATCACCACTGTACGCGCCACGCTCTCGGTCTCCCCTTTTAGGTTAAAACCTGTATGGAAGGTGCCTTAAATGTAGCCACCCTGAATGTTAGAGGTCTGTCCACTAAAAGAAAGCAAGCCCAGGTGCATCGGCTGTTAACGGAACGGGGCCTAGACGTCTTAGCTATTCAGGAAACAAAAATTGACGGGGAGGAGGAGGCCGCGAGCATGGCGGACCGTTTCACGTTACGTTACTATGCTTGCATAAGTCATGACGTTGGGTCGTCTGCAGGGTGTGTACTGTCTGTAAAAAAGTTGCCTGGCTTTGTTGTGGAAACCGTGACTTCGTGCGACTCAGGCAGGCTTATTGTATGTGATATCTTGTATTCTGCAGTAAGTTTACGAATGATATGCGTATATGCTCGGAATAGGGGGGATGAGAGGACAGAATGTTTTGCCAACCTGAGACATCAAATGACAACTGAAAGGTTGCTCATACTGATGGGCGATTTCAATTGCGTACTAGCTTCGCGGGACAAATCAAGCAGCAGCCCTTATAGAGATGCCAGTAGTGACCTCCTTATTTTTGATTGTAGGGTTTAACGCGCCGACGCAACGCAGGCGATGAGGCGCGCCGTAGTGGAGGGCTCCGGATTAATTTTGACCACCTGGGGATCTTTAACGTGCGCCGAAATCTCGAACACACGGGCGTTTTTGCTTTTAGCCTCCATCGGAAAAGCGGCCGCCGCGGCCGGGAATCGAACCCGCGACCCTGACCTCCTTATTGAAATGGTTGAAGAATCTAGCATAGTAGATGTAGCAGAGTGCCTGGAGGGAGCCCGAGATGTCCAGTACACCCATTTTCAGAGGTCCAGTCGCGCGCGGCTGGATAGGTTGTACGTCTCGCTGGACCTGATAGACAAATGTGAAAATTATAGGGTACTGACTGTATCATTTTCGGACCATTGCTTGGTGCAATGCGATATCGGGAGGAAAAAATATAAAGCACCCTTCAATTGGGACCTCTGGAAACTCAATTCTAAGCTCCTAAAAGACGAAGTTTTTGCATCCTACACCACTGAAAAGCTTCAGTAATTCGAGGAAGCAGATAACTACCTAATTGGGCTGAAATGGGAAATTTTTAAACAAGTCATTAAAATGAAAGCTATTGAAAGGGCCTGTGCTTTCAAATACGAAGAAAATGAAGGAAGAAGAGTTGAGAGCGAATCTGCAAAAACTAATTGGCCAGGAAAGCGGAATGCCCGGTGTGTTTAGCGACGACATACGACACGTTAAACAGAAACTTGAGCTTGTAGATCAAGAGCGTTATCGCGGTGCACTGGTGCGGGCACGGGCAGAGCATTGGGCTGCTGGGGAAACGCCCACAAAGCGGGCCCTAGGAATCGAAAAAGCGCACGCAAGACGGAACCAGATCAACGAGATGAAGTGAAAAGGACGCATGATAACTGAGAAGCACGAAATCGAAAATGCTTTCTTTGAACACTTCCAGACACTGTTCGCCTTCCAGAGTGCCGATGTTGAAGAGTTCCAAAAATACTTTGCCGGTGGTTTGCCTCGGTTAGATGACGATGTGAAACAAGTCCTAGAGCAGCCAATTTCGGACGACGAAGTTAAAACAGCCATTGAAAACGTAAATTCAGGAAAATCTCCTGGCCCAGATGGGCTAAGTGCGGCTTTTTATACGGAAAATAAGCATCTTCTTGTTCCTGTCCTGACATTTATGTTCAACAAAGCGCTAGATATTAAAACTATTCCCCCATCTTTTTCTACCTCCCATACAGTTTTAATCCCGAAAACCGAAGATACAGAAAAACGTAAGTGTGACATCTTATAGGCCGATATCTTTAACAAATGTTGATTATAAGGTATTCAGGAAGATTCTCGCGCAAAGGGTGCAAACAGTTATGATGGAATTGGTAGGACCACATCAGACTTGCGGAATAAAGGGCCGTACAATATCCACATTCACAAGGCGAGGTGTGTGTTGGAGTGTTGTGACGCCACTCACAGTGGTGTTGCAATGCTTCAGCTGGACTTAGAGAAAGCATTTGACTGCGTGGCTCATGAGCTTCTGTTTTTTGTGTTGGAATATTGTAATGTTGGGTGAGTGATCACTCAAGGTGTTGCCTTGGCGTACACGACTAATGGTTAATAAAAGCGTGGGTGCGCCCATTCGTTTGGAGCGCTCAGTGCGCCAGGGATGCCCCTTGAGCCCGCTATTGTTTGGCATTTATATTGGAGCCTTGTGTCAGAGCATTATTAGAAATGTATCTATCAACGGGTACAAACGGCTTGCCACGGAGGTAAAGCTCCTGGCATATGCAGACGATGTGGCGGTATTTTGTACCAACAAAGAGAGCATTTCAATGGTCACACAAACTGTCAAGCGCTTCGGGGATGTAACGGGAAGTCGGGTCAATTGGGGAAAGTGTGTCGGATTTTTGCACGGGGCTTGGTCATTGACAGCAAGCACTTTTGACAATGTGAATTGGGGGACAACGCCTGTGAGATACTTAGGTACGCCCCTCGAAAATAACCGCGATAGCGAGCCCTATTGGCGCGGGCAGATAAAAGAACTGAAGGAAAAGGCGGAAAAATGGAAGGGGGCTGCGATGTCTATATTCGCGAAGGCAACTGTCTGTAATTTATTTTTTGTTGCGAAAATTTGGTTTGTTATGCAAGCATTGCATTGCTCACGGGTTAATGTGCAGAAATTTCACAGGGTTTTTGCGGTTTTTGTGTGGTCATCGACATGGGAGAGATGCAGTCGCACCAATTTGTTCAGGCGGGTCCGCGATGGCGGCCTGGGGCTGGAGCACTTGTACGTACGACAGCTCGTTAATCGCTTTGTTTTTACGGGATACTCGTGATACTTTTCTGCGCACGGTAATTCATGTCCGACTGGCGCGTGCTTTACCTGCATTTGTGGTATCCTCGGGTAGCATGTCGGGTGACATTCACGGTTTTTTGGAAGAGGTTGTGATGTCTTTTCAGTTCCTAACTGCCCGTTTTTCCCTGGAATACTTGAGTTCAGTCGCACGTAGAAGGCTGTTAGTAAGGATGTCTGCGATGCTGTTCTTCCGATACCGATGTACAGAGCTCTGTACTGTGGAGGCCCAGGACAGAATGTTTTGAAACGCGTAAAACGAATGGAAGTTAATCCTAGAGTCAAGTCGTTTTTCTTTAAGTTGCATACGGGTACATTCTTAGTGAAAACCTGGATGCAAGAAAGAGGACTATTTGTACCCTGGGGAGTCGATTACTCTATTTGCAAGCAACCTGAGAATATAGAGCACGTATTTTTGCATTTTGGGCGGCTGTCTTTTTGTGGGACGTCCTTCAGAGGACCATCCACAAGGACTTTCCGCTACATCCCTGCGGCGTTCGTTTTTTGATCGTGGACAACGAAAAGGGGGTTCCATATGATTCGATCATGTTGCTGGGCCTCCACAGCATTTGGCGTTCACGCATGGCCTGGCTCCACGGGGACGTGGACGCGAGGCCAACAAGACTATTTCATAGAGGGTATCTCGCAATTCGTGGAAGTGCAGAAATCAAAGGACTACCTTCCTGAACGGCCTGATGGCACTTACGGAATTTTAAACGACAATGCCAGCATAAGTCAGGCTGGTAGCTCTACGTGTCCTTTTTCTATATCTCTTGTGAGCCCACTGTTATGTAATGTCGAAGACCGGCAATAAAGAAAAAAAAAAAGGGGTGTAGCTCAGATGGTAGAGCGCTCGCTTAGCATGCGAGAGGTACTGGGATTGATACTCAGCACCTCTATCTCTTTTTTTATTATTGCGTTTCATTTTAATTTCAGCGTTTTTAAGTGAGGCAGGGTAGATGGGGGAGGGTGGGGGTGCGGCAAGTGAATTTAGTTCGTCAACAAAAATGTTTAATTCAACAGGAAGAAGGATAACAGCATGGGTTGGGCGCCCGGGCCAGTTGGTAAAAATACTACCCCCTGTTTATAACGAAATCGCCTCATACAATACGTCGTTTTATTCCAAGTGTTTCATAGTCCCCACTGCACTGCAATTGACAGCAAACCATCGTCTATTGTAGCGAAGTACCGCATATACCGAAATCAGTTTCTTGTTTCGAGGAGTTTATTTTTTTTATTTTATATTGATTAACTTGCCTATGCGGAAGTTGGTTTGTACCGTAGAAAAACGGTTGCAATGGAGTGTTCATTACTCGGTCGAAACGTTTCTGATTCGAAAAGTTCGTTTCGAAAAGTTCTGATTTAATGGTCGACTAAAGCTTGAAGGTCTGCCTTGCCTAGGGAAAGGTTGCTCTTGAAGGTCAGCCTTGCCTTGTGGGGAAAGGCTGCCCTTTTGGCGGAGAACAGCTCTGCCGACCAATTAGTCTCCGCGTGGCGAGATTGGCGACATGTCGCTACTTATTTCAGTGTCGGCCAAGACATGGTATTTGGGAAATTAATACGGAAGAACACAACAAAGGCACACTCACGCGTTTGGCGTCTTGCGCTTAGCTTACCATCGCTTTGGAGGCTGAAGCCTTCCGCAATCATCCGGACTGAGGCGCTCCGTTCTTTGCAAGCGTTCTTTGCAAGCGTCGGATTGGCATTGAGACGCGAATGGTTCTAATAGCGACAAGTTCGAAGGATATGCGCATTTGTTTACACGCGACGTAAAGCTTATAGCAGGAAGCACGGCGCCTGCGGTAAAAATTCCGGGGGCCAGCATTCCCCTGGCTCCGCCACTGGCGCACAGGAACTCTGAAGAAGTTCGGTGGGCGCACGCGCCCCGCTGCCCCCATGTACTTGAACCTATGACATACGGTGGGCTCAGTGTCCTTCGCCGGGCATTCCCCTGCCAGTGTCGCGTTGTGCAAGCGCTAGGCCTTATAGGCCCCGCCTCTGTTTCTGGCAGGCTGTAGTTCGAAGCATTGTTGCGGGTGGAAACCGACGCATTCTCTCGTAAGATGGGTATCGCTACCAGAAGAATTCGTACACTTTGTCTTGCTAAACCAGCAGAGTGACACGCTGAAAAGCGAGAGAGAGAAAGAGAGAAAAAACTTTATTTGCTCAGAGCCATGGTCGGGCCCGCTAATCCGGGGCTGCCAATGGTCGGCGAGTAGCTCTCTCAGCCCGGTCCGCAAGCCATTTCTGGCAAGCTGGATGCGGGTTGAGCAGGGTGGCCTCCCATTGTGTTGTGGATCTGTTGTTCGGTGTGATGTTCTTCATGTTGGGGTTTTGTGTGCAGTGCCACATCGTGTGGAGTAAATCTCCCGTCTGGTCGCAGTGCGGGCACTGTGGTGTTGGGTAGATGTCCGGATAGTATTTGTGTAGGGTTGCGGGAATTGGAAGTGTGTTTGTGTGAAGTTGTCGGAGTAACACCTCCTCCATTCTTGTGAGCGAGGGATGAGGGGCTGGAAATCTCCTCCTGCCGAGCCTCTGTTCAAGCAGTATCTCCCTGTAGGCGGTACGCAGTGAAGGGGGTGAAGGTGATCGGCTGGCTCCCTTGCCTGGGGGGCAACCAGCGGGGGTGAACGCCCGGAATAAGGAATCGCGGGCTAACGCGTGCGCGGCAACATTCCCCCCGGTCTGTCCCTGATGACCCGGGAACCATATGATCTGTGCCCCTTCAGGCGGCTGATTCGTAATTATGCGAAGGGCCTGGCGACATATCCTGCCTCTGAGGAAATTTCGGCAAGCCTCTTGGCGCGAGGATGGGCAGAGATGGCCAGGGCGATGGCGACCTCTTCCGCGCGGGTCGGATCCGTCGTTTTGATGGATGCCATTGCAATGGGGTTACCACTGGACGAGCAGGCTGCTGCTGTGGTCACCCCATTGGTGGGGCCGGCACCGTCCACGTAGATTGTAGCAGGGTGGGAGTCCCACGTTTTGGAGAGGTATTGGGCCCGGAGTGTTCTGCGGACTTGATCGTGTTCCGGGTGCATGTGTCTGGGGAGGGGATGGATGTGAATGCGTTCTCTTATTTCTCGAGGGATGTCGAATCGATCCTGCACCGTGGTCGGAGGGGTTATGTCCAGTCTATTTAGGATGGCTCTGCCTGTTTTTGTCCTCGTGAGGCGCACCTGTTGCGCTATTCTCTGAGCATCTATGAGCTCTTTTGTGGTGTTATGGAGCCCCAGAGCCATTAGGCGCTCATTGGACGTAGATACTGGGAGGCCCAAAGATAGTTTGACGCACTTACGAAGAGCCCGGTCTAGTCTGTCCTCCTCTCTGGGTTTGAGGTTCAGAAAAGGAGCGACGTATGTGTATCTAGAGACCACAAAGGCCTGTACCAGCTTAGTGGTTTCAGTCTCCTTCATTCCGTGGTTTTTGGAGGTCACTCGCTTGATCATTCTGGCTACCTGGTTGGCCGCCGCTATCAGGCGACTCACCGCTGTGGTATTGTGTGCCATGTTGGAAAAGTGCACGCCGAGGACACGGATCTCCTGCCTGGCGGGGATAGGCATGAAATCCACGTGCAGCTTGATGGGGTCTTGTTTCGGGTATTTGGGCTTCTTGGGCTGGACCACCAGTAGTTCCGACTTATCCGGTGCACACTCCAGGCCACGGGACCGGGCGAAGGTCTGCACGATTTCTATCGCTCGTTGGAAGCTGTCCTCTATGTCGGCCCTAGTTCCTTGATTTGACCATATGGTGACGTCGTCCGCGTACAGTGCGTGACAAATGCCTGACACCCGGTTCAGTCTGGGCGGCAGATCCTTCATCGCCAAGTTGAAGAGCAAAGGGGAGAGAACTGCACCCTGGGGTGTACCCCGCGATCCCAGCTCAATTAGATCTGACTCGAGTCCCCCTATAGAGAGCTTGGCCTTCCGATCTTGTAAGAACGCCTTGATGTAGTTGTAGGTTCTGGAGCCGCAATTAGTCTCCGCTAAGGTGCGTAGTATGGCCGAGTGCAGGACGTTATCGAAAGCCCCTTTTAAATCAAGGGCTAGCACCGCGCACGGTTGCATGCGGTCTGTGTGAAGGTATACGTCCCTGTAGACCTGCAAAAGCACATCGGCAGTGCCTAGGTGTGGTCTGAAGCCAAACTGTGTGTGCGGAAGTTGGTCTGTGCCGTCGAGAAACCGTTGCAAACGAGTGTTGATTACTCGCTCGAAAAGTTTCCCCAGGCAGGATGTTAGCGAGATGGGCCTAAGATTCTCTACCTTCAAGTCCTTTCCCGGTTTCGGGATAAACCGAATTTCCGCTGTTTTCCACTGTTGCGGTAATGAACCGGGGATCCAGTACTCCCGATTGAAATGGTCGACCAAAGCTTGAATGTCTGCTTCACCTAGGTTGTAGAGGTCTCTCGCTGTGATTTGGTCTGGTCCCGGGGCTGTGGTCTTCTTCATGTTGGCGAGCTCAGTTTTGATTTCGTGTATAGTGACGGGTTCGTCCAAGACTTCGTTGGGTTCTCCTTGGTAATCTGGGTAATCACCCCGGCGGTCTGTTCGGAGATACTTGCCCTTGAGGTCGTCAATAAGTTCTTGGTCCGTCCCGGGGTATTGGTGCACCAGCTTAGCAAGTCGATTGGCATGCTCAGTCCTCGTGACAGTCGGCTCCATCATTGCTTTAAGAACCTTCCACGTCTTCGCCACGCCTAGCTGGCCCGACATGCTGTCGCAAAACTTTCTCCAGTTTTGATTAACAAGCTTTATGGCGTAATCTTCTGCCTCCTTACTGAGCTGGGCCACTCGGCGTCGTAGCTTGCGGTTGAGGGGCTGTCTCCGCCATCTCTTGGTGAGCGACTCTCTGGCATCCCAGATATGAAGAAGGTGCGAGTCGACAGCTGGCACGCCGTCTGGAGCTTCGATTTTTCGCGTGTGGTGGTCCACGTCCAATAATAGCTCTCGGGTCCACAGCTCGATGTCCACTATGTTGTGTCCCCCCTGTTCCCCAAGCCGTCTTTCTCTGGCTTCTCTCCACTTGTGCCAGTCTGTTAGTCTGCAAGCTCGACGTCTTCTCTCCCATCTGCCACAAGCGTCGTCCATGCTCGTCTGTAAAATAAAGTGGTCGCTTCCGAGACTCTGTCCTAAGTTTTCCCATTTCTCCTCCCTAACATTTCGTACGAAGGTCAGGTCCGGGCATGAGTCCCTGCTGACGCTATTTCCTGTCCTAGTAGGTTGCAGTGGGTCGGTGAGTAACGTGAGATGCTCCCGGGCTGCCAGTTCTTCCAGCTTCCTGCCTTTTGCGTCCGTTCGCTTGTAACCCCACGCCACATTGTGAGCATTGAAGTCCCCCGCCACCATCACACGGGCACCACGGCCGGCCGAAGTAAGGAAGGATTTGATTAGATAGTCCAAATTGGGGTTACGGTTGCTCGGGCTGCTGTATACGTTCAGGATGTGTAGACTACGCCCTCCCCGTTTGGCTGGGTGTATCTCCACATATTCGTGAGAGGTATCCGAGTCAAATGCATCATGATGGCACACAGCTAGTTCCTTTTGCACGAGAATGGCGGTATTTTTGTTCGTTTGAAAAGTGTTGTATCCCTTAAGCTTGATGGGCATTTTGTGCGCTTCCTGTATCAGCATGACTGCCGGGGAATGTACAGCCTTTTCTACATATAGTTGGAGGGACGACTGCTTCCGATTGTACCCGCGGCAGTTCCACTGCCAAATCCTCAGTTCGCGGCTGAATGGCATGTCGAGTCCGTATCTGACCATTGATCCTCTGTCGGTCCTCGCATTGCCATGCGCTTCCAGCGTTTTTCCTGCATCTCACGTCGAAGTGCCGTTATTGCTGTTTCAGTGTAGCGCCGGTTACCTCCAATTTGCTCGCTCATCTGTCGGAGTTGAGTTTGCACATCTTCTTGATGTTGCTTTGCTTCCTCTTTGAAAGCCTTGAACTCCTGTAAGACAAGTTGGTACACGTCTCCCAGAAGAGGGGATTGTGAGGTATTAGGGAGGTGACTAGGAGTTGACGCAGGGGCAACGGGATCTCTAGGTGGTGACTGCGTGCGGAGTGGTTGGGATTTTGATAGTACCGCCATTTGAGCCTTTAAGGCTGAGAGTTCTGCTCGCAGCGCTCTGATTTCTGCCTTTTGCGATTGGTTTTCGGTCTGGAGTGTTTGTATTTCTGTGTGTACAGAGAGTGGGGGTAAGGGAGGCCAGTCCCTGCTCACCTGACTGTTCTGTGCTTTGGCTTGATCCTTGGCCTGAAGAGATTGCTGGATGCCTGAGGACGTCTGCTTCTTTTTCGTGTGCTGCTGCTGCAGCTGAGTGTTGCCCGGCAGAGAGCTGGCCCAGGCCCTGTCCCGGGTTTTCGCTCCGGTCACTGCAGTCGCCCACTCGTGTGTGTGGCCGCATGACGTCGTCCCTTTGCTCTCTTCACAGCAGGTGCTACTCGCTCCTGTCGCCAAGGGTGTATTCTTATTTCCCCGCGCCAGTTGTTGCTGGGATCCCGGTTCTTGTGCACTACCGTGATACGGATTTTGAACTACGTTCTTGTTTTTCCCCGGTTTGTCGGGCCTGAAGAATTTCTCCTTGCACTCACTGGAGTATGTCTTGTGCGGTCCCTTGCATAGTGCGCACGTGAGAGTGCACGAATGGTCTTCCGTGGCGTTTGGTTGTCAGCAGTCTTCGCAGGCAAAGCCCTTGGGTTTCGGGCATACGTCCGTTCTGTGTCCCGCCTCTCCACAGTTGAAACATGCGGCACGCGTCTTCCGGTAGATAAAACACCGCTTCTCCAACCATGCGTAGCGCACCGTGTAGGGAACTCGTTTGCCGGAGAAGACGATCACGGCCGAACTCGATTTACCCAGTCGCCTGGCGCCCAAAATCTCATATCCTGGTGCCAAAAGTTCGTGCTCAATTTGCGCGTCGGTCGCTCCGTCGTCCACCTCGTGAATGACTCCTCGGCATACTTCCTCTTGCATCGCTGAGTAAGTGCTGACTTCTAGGTCTTTTCCTTGTATGCGCAGGTGTCCTATCTTCAGGAGTTCCTTCGCGTCATCGAGGTTGTTTGTGCAGATAAGGGCAATGTTTTGGCTGTCGTGCACTCGGATGAGCGGGCATTCTTGTAAGGGAGTTAGACAGGCTGCTCGAAAATGAACAATTATACGGAATTTGAATTTCGCGCTTTTCGGCTGCCGATTCCAAACACAAAACGACGCTGCGATCGCTAGTGAGCTGCGCTATTTTCCTGGGTTGAGTTGGTAGAATAGTAGACGTCCTGCCCGGGCTCTCGCGCCGTCGAGCACATGTTTCAGCCAGGGTTGCCACTGGTGGCTACTTTTCGCCAAATTGGCGACTTTGAGAGGCCCGTGGCGACCGAAAATCACAAATGGCGACATGGCGATTTTATGGCGAATTTCGGCTTGGGACTCTCGCTCCCCCACTTCTCTTTCTCCGTCCTATGGTGTACTAGAATGTGTATCCGTCCGTCCCGACGGCTCTGCCCAAGGCCACCTAGAGGAAATTCTTTCCAGTCTGAGTGGCGTTGCTCTGCCTAGTCGGTGTTGCTTTGACACGGCCGCAATACCTCTGCGCGTGATGCGGTCATGCGGTGTTCGAAAGTTTCAGTCGTCTCTGTTCAGTGTCTTATTTCGCCCGAGGCGTGGGCATGTCGAGGCGGCGGCGTGGGGGTTGGCATCGGGGGTCAGAAAGCGGGATCATAATGTCGATCGTAATTCTGGACTTCCGAAGAAAGTCGCGACCCAAAATCACGGGGACACTCTGGCTTGGCAGGCGGATAAAACGACATCGACTCCTCCGCCCGTACCATCGAACTGTCAACCTTGAGGCGCCGCCGGCACGCGCCACACCGCTGGCAAGGCTGGTTGTGCTGGTTGTGCCACAGTCTCACAGAACAGGGAGGATTGCTGCACCACGGCCGCCTGCACGCAAACCGCCGCCAACGTGGGCTTTTCCCGCCAAAGTGATGATGATGATCAAAGGCCTCCCCTTTGAATCGGCGTAACGGCATGCGCCATCTCGCCTATCTTAGTAACTTAAATTTAGTTAACCCTCAACTCAGATTTCTTTTTAATTCTGCCCTGCCGCTACCCTTGCTTGGGATGACACTTTATCGACTTCTCTGCTTTTTTTCCCACCAATACTACAGCCGCTGCTTACTCCAGAGTGGGCTTTTCCTGCGGCGCCGGCTAACGGCTAGTCGAAGAACCAGGCATTAGGAAGCGTACCATACGACTGGCATTGAAAAACATCAATACAATATAAGTGTTTTGAACGTTGCTGATTGTTATGGGGTTATACAAAATTGGGAGCTTTTATTTTTAGGCGTTGCCGTAGATATCTAGTGTGGCGACACTGTTGGCGAATTCTAAAGCAAAAATGGCGACATTCGGCGACTTTTTGCTGGCCGTCTGGCGATATTGACCCAAAACTCAGTGGCAACCCTGGTTTCAGCAAAACAAAGCCCGCAATGAGTGCGCAGCACGAATGATCTTGATAGTGCTGAAATGAACGAGAGTGACAGCTAAAAGTAGCTTTACAGGCGCGCTGCAATGGGCGTGAAGGCCGCAGAGCGAACGCTGTGCGGACCACTGTGCAGTTTATTCTAGTAACGTTGGTGCGGACGTGCGGATGAACTTTCCGCGGAACGGATGCTGCCGCGGTGCTCACAGAAGCTGATTGCGAAAACAACAACAAAAACTCGTGAAGGCTTAAACGTGCGAAAACAGGTGAGCGACCGCTTATTTTCTTAGTCTTTGTTATTGTTGTCATAGGGCGGCCGGAACAGTGGTGGGTGGCATGTTTGCCTAATCAGTCTCTTATGCCTATCTTCAGTCTCTTTATCCTCTCTTCTGGCGCAATCAGTCTCTTATGCCTATCTTCTGATAGGCATAAAAAACTGATATGCGTCAATGATGCGTCAAAGCGGGGCGTACGTTTGCATGTCTTCCCAGCGTGAGCTAATAGAGCTTCAGTTTTATCGAAAGCGATCTTATCGAATTAGCTTAGTCCCATTGGCGGTAATTGGAGATTTCTTTGTGGCTTCATTGGCATTTGTTACTAGGAGTGAATAGTCCATTTGGCCTACTTGTTTTTAAAGGGTACGTGAAAATTCATCGAACGCCGTTTAACAAACTCCGTTTCATCGAAGAATGGTGCTATGTACACTACGTAGTGCGCCGCCGCCGGACATGGCTATGTGCACTACGACGTGTAGCGCCATCTAGAGAACGGAGGTGAAGCCAGTTTACCACGGCCGGGGCCGCCGGGCTAAAGCGGCGACGTGCGCGCGTTTGTAACAACTCAGTGCGCGCCGCCGCGCTAGCGCTAGCCACGGTTTTCGCAGCCTTCGCGTTCAGACGCATCAGACGATCAAAATGATCAGCCGGGTACTTGCCCTTCCCGGCCGGGCTGAAGCGGCGGCGCTCGCGCGTTTGTATCCACCCAGCGCGCAATGATCAGTCGGATCACCCTGTCCCATATTCGCAACGCGTGTCGGCAATGCAAACGCTTCGAATTAAGCGAACTTCCAATTGAATGAAAGTACAAATACAGCCGACAACACGGCAGTGCCGAAATGCGGAAGCGTATTAAGGCTGCCTGCCGTACCTCCGCGCAATTTCCTTCTTGGCGGTGCGCCTCATCGTCGACAAGTCGAGCGTGTACGCAGGGCCATAGCGCAGGGCACGCGTTGCCATGATTGAAGAGACTTCTAGCCACTATCGAAGCCTTAAGTGTCCAACAGTACGCAGAGCTTACGACCACACGAACTCTCCGTAACAAAGGGGGAAAGAAAGATGAGTCAGCTGGCGCGAGTCTCGACAGACGTGCCTTTTTTTTTTTTTTTTTTCGACATGACGGCCCCCGCGATGCTTTCAATGAAGAAAACTTTTCACATCGAAGTATCGAATGCGTGCAATATTGACGGGACCAACCCATTACTTATCATTAGCCGAAGATCCATCCTTGCAAGAGTACAGAGAAGGCAATGCGCCCACACAAAGGCAGCAGGTGCAGCCAGTTTTTGCTACTTAATGTTCAGGGGGTGCCATAATACACTAGTAAAGCAGAATTGCGTCTACTTCAAAACGGATGATTGTCGCAGGAAACCTACCAAAAAATTCATTATAGCACCACATTGTCAGGACTCTACAGCCTGGAATGAACACGTCCCTTACAGAGCTATTTGATGGATAGAGTGATCATGGGGCTGGCTAATAGACACACATGTTGATATGAGAAAACAGCTAGAGGACGAGATAAGAGGTTTGTTTAATACGAAGAAAGAAAATTACTTCGTGGAGAAGCTCTGACAGAATCTTTTCCGGCTTTCACCACATCGAGGATGGGTTGTCGTGACTGCATTCTTTAAATCAAATTGTATGTGCTGATCATGAGTGCAGTGCACAAAATGAATATGACAAGACACATTGATTCACTAAAAAGTCGCAGTTGCCAACTGGCAACATCCGACATTACAAGTTTATTGCTTCAGACAATGCCACAGCAGGGCCTACAAAACCACAACTTTTTCTTTGCGTCCGCTTGCTTCACTGCAGCACAGGTCCTGCACAGAAAGAGCAAGAAAATTACTACTGGTCATTATGGCATAGCCATGAATTCTTACCAGTGAAACCACTGCAGGCAATGGTCACAGCAAATCATCTTGATCTCTCCGCTGTCTCGCTCTTGGCAAGCATGGCACAGCCACAGTTCATTTTTCTTTTTGACTGAAACTGAAATACGGACAGTTTCACATGAGACAGTTTGGCACGAGGCGAGCCGTGTGAGAAGGATATTAAAACACGCTTATGAGGAGACAGCACACTACTTGCATTGAGATAATTACCTGCAGATGTAAGCAATAGCCAGGCATCTTCAGAGAAATAACGTTGCAACTGCCGCATCTGAACTCTGTAGTCCAAGAGACCACTTGGCAGGAGCTCTGGCCGTACTTCAACATCAGCCTCCTGAATGATGTAGCCGCAGTTTAGCACCCTGCTGGAGGTAGCTTCCCCTACTATCCCAGTCAGCAGAACTGAAAGAATGACAACATAAGTATGCACCAAGAACTGTTGCCTACACACTATACTCACGCTTGTGTTTGGCCATTTCGGTCATCTGCACAAAAGGTGTTGTCGCCACTTCAGACGGTTCCCTTTGCCTTTTGCCCTTCTGCACAGACTTGCACTTGGGCCGACCTCTCGGCTTGACGAGCGGGAGTTTTAGCTGCGGTGTCCCCGGATTTGAACAGGAGCTGGCGGCTTGTATGTTCACACTGCAGCAGGCCTCATGAGTTGCTATGTTTTCGTCAGGTTTATCCTGAACCTGGACAGGAGAGGTCCTTTTTTCTTCAGTTCCATCTTTGCGGGTGTCCTGCAACTGCTCTTCGAGGTCCGATTCGTTGATCTGAACATCCACGCTGCCACAAGGAGTATCGTGATGGCCTGCTCCAAGTTGCTCTACAGCACTGCTAACACAACCCGAGGATGATTCTGTTAGCCAGTCTGCATAGAGATTTTCTATAACTGCAAGTCTGGCACGAAAGACATCTGGTGAGCAGTCAGCAAGGTGATCTGCTACAGACTTAAGTGTCCTCATTGCATAATTAAACAGCTGGTTTCTATTCATCTTATTAAATGCTGGCCCTGGCATGGTTAGCAGTTCAACATTTGTGCTTTGATGTGATGCAGTATCACAAGTCTCCTCTGCATCAGCGTCAGCAGCCATGATTCTGAGGTGATGAGACTTAAACCACCGAGGCTTCACGACTTGGGACAGGTCAGGCATGACACTAGTTCTTTCACAGACAGCCAGAATGTGACGACAAGGAAGCCCCATCTTGGAAAACGTGGTGCAGGTGCATGTCCAAGTTTGTGTTGAAACTTCGTGCCATGTGCCACAAGAACTTGAAACAGCATAAACAGTTGCCTCTATTTGCCGTAATTCTGGTGGTGCTTGTCTAGCCTTGGCCGCTTCTTTGTTGATCACAGAGGAGGCATAGGGAGTTAACTCCTTGGCACATCTTGCCTCGACATCACTCGACGCTTCGTACGAGTAAAACGTGCACGTCTTCATCACACATGCACGATGTCTTGCTTCCTGCGTGAGTGCACTTGATAGCTGGAGTATACCTTTCAGTGCCTCATGCAATTTGTCAGATGCTGATAAAATGTGTTTTATCTTTGCATTGTATGATTCAACTCTGTTCGTAGTGTTGTTACCTGCAGTGAACTGCTTGTCGCACAGGTGTCTTGCCCACATGTTGGCAATGTTTGCCCAGTTTTTCTGGAAGTAGGCACATGCTTCCGCATTAGCATGTCTCAGAAAGTCAGTTTGGGCATCCTCAAACTTCTCAGGAGTAGGTGCACACACCATTTCCCCAAAGCTGCTGATGAGCCTTTCTCGTTCTTCTGTGGAGTGTGCCAATTGCCCAGCAGCTGCCCTGAAAGCTTTCATCACATGAAATTGGCACAGCTGCACAGAAGGCTTTGAGTTAAATGTCTCCCGTATTGCTGCAATCTCAGTGAAGTCTTTGTCAACGATGACAACATTGGTGTCTGACGTCTTTGCATTTTCCTTGACAAAAGTTTCCAGCAGCTTACTAACGACATGCTGTTGCTCAGACGCAACAAAAGCATATGCCACTACATGGCTGCTTCCCGCACCATCCTCGACCATGAAAACAAACAAGGGCATTCTATGCTTGTTTGTTCTGTAGGTTGCGTCCAGAACAAGAACCTCTGGGTAGCCTTCAAACATTCTGTGCATTTGGCGTGTTTGCACATACAGAAGTTGAAGCTCCTGGCTTTCGTCGGTAATGGGTATGACAGTTGTTTGCTCCTTTTCACGGAGGTCACAGATCATCTGCAGCAGCTTTTCTGTGTCATCTCCTCTGTTGTTGTTGGCCCTCATGTTGTGCACATCCTTTGCAATGATCACCTTGCCTGTAAGACAATTGAAACAAAATAGTACAGGGGTTAGTAACATCTACAGCCAAGATGCAAGAACAATCTTACCAGTCTCCTCCTTTAGCTTCTGTATGATGCGGGTGGGTCGCACCTTCATCTCTATGAGGGGCTGAACAAACTTGGCCTCGTCGTCATTTAGACGTCTGCACTCCGGGTAGGAGGCAAACATGTCATCTGTAGTCTCGTGATTGTGATCCAGCATAATGCATGTGATCTCCAGCTCTTGGCTTCCACGCCTGGCAGCAAACACAATTTTAGCTGGGCAATCATTTTTCATTGTTCTGGAAAAAAAAAATGGCAATAGCCAAATTGTTTCACTCAACATAGGCTGTAAACACGTTTCCTTTCCAATCAGTTTGCATCTCCAACATTTTTTTCCCGCTGTTTTGATTGGGGGCTGAATACCATTGCTATCTGAGCTTTCAGAACATGTGACCTTAACCGCATTTAGTGGACAACCGCGGCATTGAAAACTGGAAAGGGGCTTCACGTTTAGGCTGAGTGAGAACTTCCGTTTTGCAGGTTGTCCGCCCGTACTACAAAACATGGCCCCTAAGCATGCCCAGGCCAACTTAAGCTTTCGTTTACAATACACTAGGCAGCTTCTAATAAAGGGCATGAACAAAGCACATTGCATGCATTATAGCCAAGCTTGCTATAGACCCCAAAAGCAGACGTAAGCGGGAGTCACAGAATCTAAAGACCAAGTATGTGCACTGGTGAGCTGCGCAGTACATTTAGCGTGAACACGGGCTGGTGGTGTCGTAGTCGGTGCAGTGGGCGCAGTAGTTGGGGTGTTCAGAGTTGGCAAACGGCTACCGGAAGGTGCGGTGACCAGGTGAAACTATTGCAAGACTTGACGGTACATTAACCCCGTCGCCGGTGAATTTGGCGTAACCGAGTTGGTTGTAAGCTTCCAGTTGTACTTCCGACAGGCGAGGATGGTTAGCAGGCAATGACTGCTCCCAGCTCGATTGTAAACATTTGCGGAGGCGCTACAGATACTGCGGACGTATTCCACTGCAACGGCGCGACAGAAATTCTGTGCACCAGTGCGGTTCGTGCGGAATGCTTCTCCCTGGCCACGGCAGGCTGCTTGCCTAATCGCGCTCACCATTGTATCATCTCTATGACTACCACTGCACTACATGTGTTGTCGCAACACTGCCAGCTCTTACCTCTGGTTTGGCCGCACTCCTGTGCCCCTTGTTCTGAAGTTGCCGCCGTGCTTGCACGTAAACGTAGCGTTGGCGAATTTTAACTTTTCGTCCAACTTTACCGCTCCCGATGTCAAGTGAGCATTCACAACATCTACAGACTTCGTGGTCTTTTTTACGTAGACTGCGTTCGTCTCCAGCTGCAACTTGTGGAGAGCCCTTTCGAAATCTTTGTACGACGCAAACCGTGCTCCAGGTTTGATGTCCATCTCGAGACGCGTTTCGCGTGCCCGACAAAGAGCCCGCTGAAACGCACGCGTCTGTGAGCCACAAGCTCGGCTCGGCTCGGCTCTGGAGGAGGCCGACAACCGCCTACATTGAGACACGTGATAAAATGGCTTTCACATTCGTTCCCTAGATGGCGCTACACGTCGTAGTGCACATAGCCATGTCCGGCGGCGGCGCACTACGTAGTGTACATAGCACCATTCTTCATTGAAGGCTGTTTTATCGAACGCCGTTTCATCGAACTGACATCGCCTGTTTTATCGAATGCTGTTCGGGAGCTGCTGTCTCGCTTAGTGTTGCTGCTAGAAAAATTATCGTCATAAAGAGAATGCATGAAGCATGAAGGCTTTATAATTTAGGGTCGCATAAGAAAACCGCGTACTTTTCAAGCACGAGTCTTTGCACTGCCGCTTCCCGTGACGGCAAAATGCGATGAGTTGAAGTTGCTCCGACTGATTGTGCCTTTTGTGTTGTGATTGCTTAAGTTAGCTGTTATTTCCTTTCCTTCGGTTTTCTGGAACTGTGTTTATACAAAGGAATTTTTTTTTACTTCGTGTTTTTGCCGCGCGGCTTACGAGAGGAGGTTTGAAGATGGGAAGAGAGAAGAAAGTAGGGAGAGAATTGATCGCACAAATCGCCAGAAGGCGCACATATTCAGTGTGCACTAAGAATTTATCGACCGACTGGCAAAAACCAAAAAAGTTTATTTTGCAAGGACGATATGAGCTGTATATATAACTGCAATGTACAATGTTAAAAATGTACGGAAACGCAGTAACTGTTTTTATGAATAAGCATTTGCCCTCAAAAAATCTTTACTGCCATGTTTCTTCGATGGTTCGAGATGTGCTCGAGGGTGTCTTCTTGGCTTGCACAGCCAACGTTTATGGCTGTATCTATAAATGTTGAGCACAGCCTTCCTCTGCTTAGGCTGCTGCTCTCTACGCAAACGTGCTTTCAGACGGTCGTCTGTAGCTTTTTGTTCCTGTTGCAGATGGCTGAGGAAGCTCCCAACGCCGGGATGTCAGATTCCAACAACTTTTGAAAACCTGCAGTGCCACTTTCTACAGATATATTTTTTCATGGTAACCTTTGCTCTGCTTAGTGCTGAATGGACCATAAGGCAAGCGGAAAGCGAGGTGGCTCGTGGATCGCCAGTCCACCGGGCAGCTGGCATGGCTTTCCCATGACGTAATTTTTTTCAAACTAGCATACCAGCTCCGAAACGGTTCTTCAGTTCATCAAACACCTGCCAGCCAGCAAGATTTCAGCAATACATGCAGTAACAGTAGTCTATTGGCGTTCAGTCGAATTCTATGGTGTGGCAGGAAGGTCAAACCGCAGGTTTTATTGGACGGAGGGCGAAACATTGGCGTCGCTTGCTGAGGCTGAGACACTTATGTAGATCCCAGTATCTAGCGAACTCTTGAAAACTTAGCTACATGCCAAAGTGCTTGGCCCTATGCTTCAACAAAATAAATCAGCGGTTTCTTGCGCATTGAAATGGTCATACCAAAATGATCAGCATGAAGATAGGAGTGCGCTAAAAAATTAACTATCATTTGTTGCTGTCCATGCACCCTAAAGGATCTGCTTTATTGTGTACGACCAAATTTGATGAAATTTCCTCGATGAAACGTCCTTCTACCTAACGGCGTTTGATGAAATGGCTTCTATGAAGTGGCGTTCGATGTAACGGCATTCGACGAATTGTCTGCAACCCATTTTTAAATGCTTAGATGGCCACAGCACGCCTGTATTCTATTTTAAACATTTAGAAAAAAGTTCCCACATGTGCACGTATATTTTCCGGGATTTGTGAGTGTTGTGCTGTTTGCAGTTCTAGTGGGAGTCCTCTCGCGCTTTTGACGAGGTGGTTGGGATCAGTTCGTGCTAATTTTCTAATTTACAATATTTTTTGCCATGTCTCAAAAGCGATAAGTACCGCGATACTTAATTTTGGTCAAATTGCAGTGATGAGGGTTCTGAAAGTTTACCGAGTTCCGAGAGAGAGATGTTTAAAAACGTCTGCTGCAATAAACACTTCCGCTAGTCATACAGGTCATCAAAAATAAACCCGTGGGAATTTGGTACCGGCACAGGAAGTGGAACGGCACTTATTTTTTGTGTAATCCAAAGCCACAGTCCGCCTTCGGCATTAAGGTATTTTTTTGAACCATTCGGGCCATCCAATACTAACGGAGTGGCTGCACAGCGTGTCTGCCAATGTGGTCATGTTGGACGTATTAAATGCATAGCATTTTAGTAACTCACAATGTCACGCGGCGTTGGCGTGCGCTGTCGTAGTCCGCATGCGCGCCTTGTAGTCCGCATGCGCGCCCTGTCGTAGTCCGCAGGCGCGCCTTGTCGTAGTCCGCAGCCAGGAAGAAATAACAGTTTCCGGCGCCCGGTTTCGAACCCATGACGCCGCGGGCGGAACGCAAGGTGCCCGGCGCACAACCGACCGAGCCACGAAACCGACACAGATTTCAATGCACCGAACGCGCCTTATATCCTTCACTCATTTCTCGTTTGTTTCGAAAGCGCCACAAGTTGTCCCGCGCTTCCAAAAGATGGCGACACGGGTCCCGCGATCAAGAGATACGACTTGCCGGCGCACCCCCTCGGAAATGCTGTGCATTTGATCGTGCCCCTCGCGAGGGGGATGTCTTTTTGCAAAGCATATGGATCATACATCTGTGGTTCACATACTGCGCATGTTTTCACCAGCGTTGTCTGAAAAAAACCCTGTCTTGAGTCCTGATTTGTACTGTACTTTTTTGCCTTCACCTCTATTCGAAGAGAGTTGGTCAGGTAGAACAGTCCCCCGATCTGATACAGTCGAAACTGGCAGTGAGACCAGCCTATCCTCATGCTGCCGAAGGCCTAATTGGGCCCTCAACTTTGGTCGTGCAGATTTTTCCTTGAGTTAGTCAGCAACCTCACCCTTTTTGTGTGCATTTTAAGCTTCCATGTAAAGGCAAAAGAACAACAGCCTGTGTCTTAAACAATTATCGTTCGAGTTGCTCACGTTTCGATGCTCTATGAGGAATGAGGACAGCATGTTTTGAAAACCCCAGGCATGCTATTGGTCAGGCTGTCAGAGGCAGTGGGCTGTTATAAAGTCCTTAACACAAACATAAATCTCGGTACTTGTGAATATATTTGGATGGCGAACATTCGTCAGTGGTGCAATGGATGAAAAAAATGTTGCGATGAAATAGATGGCTTTATGCTTGCGCACCAAAAAAAAAAAAGTGCCGTATGATTTCTACGCAGGAGAGAGAGTGGTAGAGAAGAGATGATTCCTTGTTGTACAGGGCACACGACTTGCTTGTTTTCAATACTTTGTTGTCGACTGCTGTTTTGAATTTGAGTAAGGTAGTAGTGATAGTTCACTAGTTTCAAATGAAAGGCTGGGATATTGGAAAATTAACTGAATGGAGGAGACATTAATAAGCAACGATATCAGCTATAATAGAGTAGAATTTGATAAAACAACTTCAAGGAAACATCACTCTGTAAAACAGAATTCAATGAAGTTCTGCTTGATAACATGGCTGATGAACCACTGCTTTACAGTCAAACCCGGTTATAACGAACCTGCATAGAGCAAATTATGTTATATATCTAACAAAAGCAAATCAGTTACGAAAATACACGCGAAACATATCCCTTATAACGAAGTTGACATCTGATATATCGAACTCGGCGCGCCTAGAATTGCCGCCGAAATGCAGGGTCCAGAGTGGTGATTGAGATGTTGAGCCTGGCATTGAGCAACATGACGCCCGACACTTTCCATTACGGTTTTCGGTGCACGGGACTCGCGACGGAACCCGCCCAGTCAGCGAGCCCTGACCAAGACGGCAGCATCGGCGAACTTTGGGAAGGTCTCGCCAACGTTCTCGATGCTGTGCTGAAAAAAGTGTCCTTTGAGATGTTCTTGAGTGTCAACGATGACGTTGCCATCACTGTGAGCTTCTCGGACGGAGGCACCGTCGCCGTGGTCGTGACAGCTGGTGCTGCTTGAAGTGCTGAAGATGCGGAGGATGTCAAACAGTCTGACGCTTAATGAAGTGCTTTCGGCAGCGCATGTCCTCCGCAAATATTGCTTCGATATTGAGAGACACGGACTCGAACTGGTGCAAATGATGTCTCGTGTAGAAAATTATCTGGTTGTTGACGCCGCCAAAATGAAAGTGAAAACAAGAATCGCTGTTTTTCTTTTGAAATTTTTTTGTGAAGTAGGCAGATAAGGCGTAAAGTAGCTTTACAGCTTGCAATAAATGGGATTGTTTCGTGTGTGGTAACGACAAAGTTTGTTGTGTTTGTTCCTGCATGCGTAGGAGGGGGGGGGTCCCGAGCATTGCGAACTCGTAAAAACTCATTATTGGCGGGTTCGGCTAGATCGAACCCTTAGTTATATCGAACTAATCGCGGCGCATATTACAATTCACTATAAATGGGTTTGACTGTAAACTTTACAGATTATGTCAATTTTGGCTTTGTACAGACCTTACAGATTTTTGTAAAGTTTTTGGAAGTTTGCAAAGTTACCATAGCATGAAGAGTTTGTTAAGTACATCGTATGCATGAAAGGTAAACTTAAAGTGAATACTGTATTTTCACGGTTCTAACACGCCTCCGATTGTAACGTGCAGGTAAGTTTACTTAGTAAAATTGGAGAAATGTAATTTGACACCGATTCTACCTTGCAGATGTTAAAAAAATGGCTATGTACCTTGCCGAAGACATTTTATTTGCACATGCAACTGTGGTAGCACGAATCTCTTGTGCTTTATAAACTTGGCCATCTAGCTCCTACTGGCATTGAAACTGCAGCGGAGAACATAGAAAGTGTTTGTGATTTCGAGTGCCTTGACCTTCATAATTTTCAGTCGATTTTGGCTTTGAGTTCAATCGTAACGCGCGCACAAATTTCAAGGCTAGTTTTAGCAAAAAAAAGTGTGTGTTAGAGTCATGCAAATACGGTAATTAAATATATGTACTAGGTATGTGTAAAAAGAATACTATAGGTGACTGCTGTAGGTGTTGGCTCTGCTTTCGGGAAAGGGGCGGGGGTTGGAGGAGGGAGACGTCATTTTGCAAAGGTTTCCAGACAGCTTATTCTTTACCATTGATTGGAGCTATACTTTCTACTGATGGCCTCTTTATTTCGTTTTGTTGGATAAATGGTATGTATTTCTTCTCACTTTATCACAGGTGCAGCCCATTTTCGTGACAGCAGGAGTGGCAGCAGACAAAAGACCAGACCGGGATGGACGCCCTGTCTGCGGCTGTCCTTGTAGCACGGGATGAACTGTGCTTACGCCGTGAAAGAGAGGTACTAGCTTTTAGGGGCGGAGCGCCCTGGGAGCTCGGGCTGTCTGCGTCTCCGGTCAGTGTTGTCGTGTCATGTAGTCACGGTACTAAAACACCGGGGCACTCGTTTTCCAATGCCTCATGCTAGAGAGCTTCGTGCTTCAAAGACACGCTACAATTTTACAGCAAAGCTGTAACCTCCACTCCTCGAAGGTTTCATCTTTGTGGGCAAAAACGCCAAGGCGCCAAGAATGCACTTGTAAACTGCATGCTTCGCCCCTCACCAGGTTTCACGTTGGTGGAGATGACCCGGGATTTTCAATGCACCGAAATTGGGTTTTGTCTTCATGGCCCCTTTAACTCTTTCACGACGGCGCCATAGCCAATCAGATGCCGGCGTCCGATGATTTTAAATCTCCCGCAAAATCTGGAACCCGCGCTCCACAGACAACTATCGCCATCTGGTGTGTTCATTGGCAACTTCTGTTTCAATTTCGGTTTCGTTTGTTTATGCGTCTCGTGTGGGGGCAGCGTAGCAAGAGAAATTTGAACCGAAGGGGGAGGGGAGGAGGAGGAAAAATGGCGTCGGGTTCGCGCCGCGCTCCGCACAGTCGGGACTGCTGTAGCAAGCACTTTGGCAGCTCCTGCTGTCTATTTTTCTGATTCCAGCAGCAGTGAGGGGTCAAGCAATGATGTGGGATCTTCAGATTTCAGTTAGGACGACGAAGCTCCGGTTCAGGTGCCTCGCACTTCAACAAGCGCTGGCAGGTAATTTCGTTGTGACTACGCGCTGTATTTATAAACAAAACGTGCTTCTTATCTGACGACTGCGGTTTTGATTTTGTGTTTAGCGTCTCGAACGTACGGCCGCGATATTTTGCCAAATGCACCGCGCCGCCGTATCGCGCTATCACCTTCAAGATAACCTGGCGCTGATGTCAGATTAGCACTGGAGGGTTCAGGTGCGACGCTTGTCGAGAGAACTCGATTTTTTTCCTTGTTTTTTTACCACCGAACAGATAAGGATTTTGTGCGAGGACACAAAAGAGTATACCGTAATTACCCGATTCTAACGCGCACCCGATTTTCCTGACAAAAAAACCGAAAAAACTTGCACCTCCGATTGTAACGCGCACGGAACTGTGTGAGCAAAAAAACGAATGCGAGAGAAACGGGTGATTTATTTCCCGAAGTAATCTCACTCATCTCACTCCTCGTCGCTCTCCGCTGACCACAACATCTCGTCCTCGGTGCCGTCAAGCACGTTCGCGATGCCACACTTCTGAACTAACGTTCAACCATGGTCGATGGGATCGTGGCCCACGCCTCACACGCCCATCCCGCGAGCTTCTCCAGAGTCGCATGCTTCAGCCGACCGCTCGTTTTGAACGCGTGAGAGTCGCTGCTGCCATTGCTGTTATCAAGCGCGCAAGTGGAACGGTTTGACGATTTGTGTGAACGCCGACAGAAAAGCCTAGGCGCCTATGCTTCCTGCGTCCGAAAAATCGTTGCTAAAAGCTTTAGCGCCATCTTGACATGGTGATGGCGATGGGTGGGACGAAATTTCCGCGGTTTCGGTTTCGTATCCGATTCTAACGCGCATGCGATTTTTCGACCTATTTTTCCGGAAAAAAAGTGTGCGTTAGAATCGGGTAAGTACGGTACTTGGATGCACATTTTACAGAGACTCACTCACCCTTGAGTACCCTCGCGGCGTGGCACAGCCGTCCGTTGCGCTAGGTTGATGGACCCTCAAAAATCCAAAACTTGGTGTACACTGTTGATTTATATATTGAATCATAGCCAAGGAACGTAGGAACAATTTGTATATCTTAAAATACCTGAAATAATTTTTAGTCTCGGTAAAAGTGCCAATTTGTGTTTTTCGTATACTTTTCTTGGGGGCTTTTTTCTGATTACTTGACGAATAAACTGTAAGTAATTGTACCTTTAACAAAACTACTGCTTTGTGTTTGGAAGAGCAATCTGTAAGCTACAATTTCATGCATAGCAAGGCTACGTGTGTCCAGTAGCTCAAGAGAAAAAAAACGTTTTGTGGAAGCACTTAGAATCGGCCGTTTTTCCGCCGTAACGAAAGAGTTAAGAGAGTTTGTGTGTGCTTTACTCTTTCTTTGCGCAGCCGCACTTCACGTTGAAGGTTCTTCCTTTTTTACGTCATGCAGAAAATGAACCTGAGTGCTTTTAGACATGCACCGTTTAATAATGTGTCGCACGTAATGTAGATGGTCGGCTTTGTTTGCCCAGTTTTCTACAGTACTCTGTACTCTGAAAACTTCCTCAGTTAGTTCTTCTTCAGTTCCTAAGTAGTGCTGTTACGCCTTCATTTCTTTGCTTTGGCGCTTCCTTTGTGCCTTGTTTCGTCCTTGCCTTGCAGTGTCTCCTTTTGTGTTCGTTTCCAATGTATTTCCCATTTCCATCGCGCTGCGGTTATTCGTATCTCCTGTAATCGTCCCATCTCTCTATACACTCACCCCCCTTCTGGCATAGCAAGCCTTGCAATGGCCGTGCTGACTTCTCCAGTTCCTATTAAAAGAGCACTAGGTCACTCTTGCTTAATACTTTCCTGCCCACAGGAGAAGCAGTGATTTTGGTTAGTCTTGCAAATAATTTTTTCCCGGTCGCAAAAAGCATGCAACATATAACATATTTGCCAACTCTCTTAACTGTCCTCCCAACTCTACGGGAACGGTCATAAACCTCCCCAAAGAGTGCCCCAATCCACACTGCGATAAAAAGCGCATCAAACAGCACCGCTGCATCGTAATTGCCGTCATATGCATACCTGCCAGGTTTCCCGAATTTTCCGGGAGACTCCCGAATTTTCATGGTTTTGTACGATTGTACGACCGAAACAAAAATCTCCCGAAAATGCACCCGTCTTCGGCTTAATCCTTTTCCCAGTATGGCCACAATGCGCCGGAGGTTTACCTGACAATCCAACCCGACACCATTTGGCATCGTTATCAGTGAAGTGCTTAAAAAGCGTAGTCGGCCATGCGCAGACGGTGAACCTGTTCGTCCCATTGTTAGTTTACTGTTTATAGAAACGCAGCGCCGCCACAACTTTCATTTACGCACGAGCACGGCCATTCTGAAGGTTTAGCAAGTCTCCAGCGGTGTAGCTTGTTGTTAGTTTAGACGAAACAACAAAACAGTTCAGTTCCTGCTGTTTTGTATTGCGCTTGCAGTATGTACTATTTCCAGGACTTTCTGAAAAGGGCGGCGTTAGCAATGTCGAACATTTAAGTGGTGTACGTTGTTGGTAGTTTGGGCGAAGAAACAGTTCATTTCTTGCTATGTTGTAAGTAAATAAAAAAAATGTGTGTAAAGTTACCCATTCTGTTGTTGCCCCCCCCCCCCCCCTCCTCCCGGTAAGATCTCCCTAATGCCATCCCGGCAAATCTGGCAGGTATGCATATGTTAGGTACCCACCTGAAATCGGCGAAGGTGTATACAAACATGGTGAGTTCGTGGTTGTGTAGGCCTTTTTTTATAGCTCCATTGTCAGCATGGCGATGTCAAAGCCGAAGATGTATTTTCAGATTTTCTTAAGGTTTTTCTTAAGCTTTTCTTCAGCTTTTCTTTAATACAGAGTTTCCCTGTTTTGTGCCAGCCTGGAACGGTGAGCACTTCGATTTTGGCACAACTTGTGCATGCGACGTGAGCGTAGCGTACAGCGGGAAAAGGGATGTAAAATTGCATTTGGCGCAACGACCAAGTGCCGGAACTGTGATGGCGCGGCGCGATGAGAGGCAGGAGTCTGTGGACTATTTCTTGGTCAATAGCAATGTCGTTTTGAATTTGCTTGGTTTGCATGTTGTGGCCTTCAAATCAAGGCTGATCTCGTAGGATGATGGACAGGTCACGTATGTTGCTGCAAAAAAAAAAAAAAAAGAAATCCGCCGTCTTGCGGACTATCTCCAGATTTTCGAGGTCCCCAGGGTGTATGATATTGAAATGTAAAAGGGTAAATTTTCTTTGCAATGGTAATTGCTTCGAAGAAAAGTATTGATTTAGAAAATTCCGAAAAAAGAGGAAAAAACCTACAGAAAAATGTTGTGACAGACACAAAAAATAAGTGTTAGTGTTGCTCCGCACAGAAATTAAACACAAAAATTTGAAGATATACATTTTGTTGCACATACTAGAAGTGCAAAACTCCTGCAAATGTGAAATGTCTAACTGTAATTTTTCGACTTCCAAAATAATTAGTAAGCTCTAGTGGGCTTCGTGCCAACCCGCCGCGGTGGCTCAGTGGCTAAAGTGTTGTGCTGCTGAGCCTAAGGACATCTGTTTGATTCCCTGCTGCGATGGCTGCTTGTCTGATAGTGGTGAAAAGCAAAAATGCACACGTGTCGAGATTTCACCGCGCGTAAAAGATCCACAGGTGGTCAAAAAATTAACCCGGAGCCCTCCACTTCCCTATGCGTTTTTTTTTTTTTTTTTTCACATTACTTGGATACTGTCACCTATATTGTTTATGGCAGCTGTCTCTTGTGGCTTCACATGTGAAGCCAAGCTAGTATACGTTGTTCACGGCGTTTGTTTTGCAGGTTGAATTCCCGCATTAATTTTCTTCATTAGAGATCCTGGTACAAGCTCTTGAGTTCTGGCTTTACGATTCGGGGCATCGCAAGTCGCCTAGCGAGGAATGAGCTGTGGCTGTGCCGCCAGCATTTCCACTCATGCTTTTTCTAGCCTCTACATGTTGTCTCTTTGTATGGGGTATGTCATATTCATTCAAAGAACATGCCTCTAGATTGGTGTCTTATAGCAGGGTGCGCACAGGTCCTTGAAAACCTTGAAACCCCTTGAATTTAGTACTGTCAATTTCAAGGCCTGGAAAGTCCTGGAATTTTTACATGGTCCTTGAAAACCCTTGATTTTTCCGGAGAGAATCAATGGCCCTGTCTTTTCACAAGAATTTAAAGTGTTTGTCGTGGAGTTTAGGTGTTAACAAATGTAAGGAAACATTGTAACAATCAAGTTTCAGTGTATTGCGTGAAATTACAAGTTTGGTGGATTTTCATTATTACAAGGCAACATTGGGAGCAGGCACTTGTCAATCTAATTCATACCACGATTCAATCCAGTAAAAGCCAGCTTCTGTTCTCTATCTTGCATCTAGTCTGTGGACGCTTGCTCATTGCATATATACTGTGCCTCATACGCTCCATCTACGTTTGCTTTTACGTGCAAATGGTGGACGTGTGCATAGTTCATCCTGCCTTGAAGCAACACTTGCTCGATTTAATTTCAGCTGATACTCTTGCTGACAAAGCAGGAGATGCAGGCAACATTAACTAAGTTTTAAAATCAAACAGCCTCAGCAAAACACAAAGAAAAAAGAAAAACCTGTAAATACCAGCCATTAAATAAAAAAAATAAAGCTGGGGGAGCATTTACGAACCCGTTAGCACCTATCTAGATGTGCACTAATGTGCTTAGGTATTGTGCAATAAAAAACTTTTGCATTGTGTTGGAAAAGTTATAAATAATCCCAGATAAAACATTAGATGGGGACCTTGAAAATGTTTTCTGGTCCTTGAAAGTCCTTGAAAACCCTTGAATTTTTACTTTTGAAGCCTGTACGAACCCTGTATAGGTTGAATCTTAAGTGTGCCTGGACATTCCAACTTGCTGCATTATTGGTGTGCAGGTGTCTGCATTTGCTGCCCATGCATTCAGTCCACCACCAAGACATGGATGCGTCTCTACCTTCGGCCTGGGGGACTCAGGCCTGCACCAGCTGAAGGTGGTGAGTGGGTGCAGAATTCCCTCCTTGCGTCTGGCCAGGTATTGCCCTGGCCCTGGCTACTGTGCTCGTGCCATAATGTTCGAGGAAGCGCTTCAATATGTCTACGCTTGTGACCAGATTTTGCATCAGGATTCTAAAGCAGCCCACGACGCTACCCCAGCTGTCACATCTTGCGCATTCAGTGTAAGAGGCACTGTCACGAAGAAAAGTGGGGCTTGTGACAGAAAAGTGCCGTTAGTAACACTGGCTTGGCATGTGTCAGTGTGGCTGTGAATCTCGAGGTTGTGCGCTTTCCACCATTACAGTCAAACCTCGTTATAAGAGACATTTGAATGAAAGTGGTTTGGTTGGTTTTCCTTTGTTCTCCATGTTAGCAACATCGCATACGAGAGACCTTGGTTACAAGAGACATTTTTTGGCTCCCTTGAGTGTCTCTTGTAACCAGGTTTTACTGAGTAGAGTTTTGCAGCCTCTTGAGCTTCGTTCGTGTTGGTGTCAACGAGTTATTTTGTCACGTTTAGCCGGTGTAACAGCTACAGCACATAACCAACGGCCGGTTGGTTTTCCCCCCATTTTGGCTGACATTTCTGGCCAACTTCAGTGTTGCTAACCTTGTGGGCATGCTCGGAACGGTTTTAGAGTGAACAGGGTAGGTGGCAGACAGCTCTTCCAACCTCCTTTGTGTTCATAGGACAAGGCTTGTGGCACTCCTTAGTGCTTTAAATAAATACCTTGGTCGAAGACACCATGATCCTTTGAAAAAGGTCTGGTGTGGGTGTGCATAAGGTGGCAGAATCTGATGGCACCCATTTGTTTTACTTCCTAACCCCCTTTTTTTATAGTACAGTAGACTCGCGATGAACAGAATTTCAAGGGACCGAAAAAATTAGTTTCATTTAAGGTGGGAGGTAGGTCTTTAGACAATTTTTTTTATTTTTAGTGCCAGCTAGAGGAAAATGGGCATTCATGAGCAGTTTTTTACGGTGATCTCAGATCTGAAATTAGTTTTTTGATAGCTGCAGCAGTTCAGAAAATATTGAGGTTTGAAATCAAATTAGTGTCATAATCGTTACGGGGCTTTATGAAAATTTAGTCTTGCTAAACCACAAACTAAATGCATGGCACCGTTGCTAAAGATCTACTGTAGGGGGTGATGCTATTTTTATTCATTCAGAAGCATTTTACATGTAAGAAAAAAATCATGCAATTACTATGAACATTTTTTTCTAATTAGCAGCCACTGCCATGCCTAAATGTAATTTTCATGGTGGTGCACGAGTAATAAAAATAGCATCAACCCGCAGATCATTCCAATACGAATAAAATGATACCACTTTCGTCATTTTGGCTCAAATATAACACAGGAAAAACACCCGTAAGGCTGAGTACGGTGTGCAAAAACATCGAACTGAGAAAAACGCATGTGAAGTTTCAAACGAACGTAGCTTTTGCTGAAATGGACCTACAGCAATACAAATGGCACTGTTTTGTAGCTCTGTGTTTTGTGAGTATGGCCATACTAAATGTGTGACTGCACACTCTCGAAATAATAGTTCGCTGGCAACCGAACCAGCACAAGAAACTGTATTTACAATGTTGTGCGTCTGTTTCAGTACACACCAAGCAAAATAGCACTAGAACAGCATGGTAGCAAACACTTGAATAGCATAATCAAGTGGCTCTTCTATAGACAGCATATATATGCACAATGTTCCAGTCCAAAACGCAAATTTTGCGAAACAATTGCCATCGCGCTCTACTGAAACTGCCCTACAGCAGACCAGGACTGTAGGCCGAGTCCCTTGCTTGTTTGTGTCGCCTTGCAAGTCGTGTTTTTGTTGGACGGCTGTCCACGTTCTTCCTCTTAGACTTCTCCAGCCTGATGTTGTCTTTTTCGAGGCTGCGGAGCACTGAGCGACCTCCCGGGCTGTATCCTAACTTTTCCGCAATTTCAGCATTGCTCCTCATGACACCTTGGTTGAAGCGGCTGATAGCTTCAGCCACTGCCCTTTCAACGCTGTGCAATGAGGCGTGCTGCGTTTTTGAAACCTGCTGCCAAATCTCGGAGTGCAAGCTTTCACTGGGGTTTTGCGTGATGCCGTCAATGCACCTTTCCCGAAGGGCTGTCTCACTAAGCCGCGTAAACACAGGCTCCAGTGCCTTGGACACAAAGTCGGGCAAGCTATGGTCGTGCGGCGGCAGCTCCTCATTGTTGGCCACAGCCCTGTTGAACTTGCACCACGACTCGGGGCCTTCAGGGCAGAGTTCATGCCTTTGTGTCTGGTCAGTGGATGACATGTGCTTCAGCGTGGCCATCACAGCCTTCTGCATCCCTGGTACATCATGCTTATGACTGCGCAAGGCATAACCATAGTAGGAGGCAATCTTCTTGATTTTATCCTGAGTCAGCCTGCCCTTCCCACCAAGTGGCTCACCTTGAGCTTTTTTTTTTTGTCGCTGAGGGTACGCAAGGCGGCAAACATTCGTTTATGCACATGGTTTATGCAGTCTTTTTTTGCCACCTTGATGTAGCTGTATACTGCATTTGCTGTGAGGGCGTGGTACGTTTTGCTGTCCCCATCTGAAAGCATTGTCGTATATTGAAGCTTGTGCTTCTCGAGTGACCGCTGGAATAATAGAAGGGCTGCTTCCACTTCCATTTGACCAGCCTTACAGTCGATATTTCTTTGGCACACACGTGCATGCTCAACGAGCCAGGCAGCGTGTCCTTCATCGTTTTCTTTAGGACCCGTGGTGCACCCCAGGCAAAAATTCGACAGGACAACATGGTCTATTACTAAACCTGTATACATTTCGGTGATGCAACTGACACATATGTGTGAAGTGTGCCCACGGGTCAACCAGGTGCCATCATAGATCACGTCGATGTTCCCGGGTGCGTTGCCCAACTCCGCATACAAGTCCTTGATGCAAGCAACACTAGCACCTTCGCATTCGGTGGCAGTGGCACTGCAGGCTTTCTGCATTGTTTTCATGTGGCCTTGGTAGGTTTTATGGTGAAGGCCTCGATGAGAAACATTCATTACAGCAAAAAAGTCCGATAGAAACTGTTGCCCTCTTACCGATGCTGTTGATCGCCTTCATGGCACGAAAGTTGACTTCAAAAGGTCTAATCTTGGCCCCAGTGTCACCGGCTGCTACTCTTGGGGATGAAAAACGTTCCTCGCGGAAGTCGCAGTCACTGCACGAGAGCACAAGCTTGGAACACAGGCCATAGTCTTTTTTTCCCCTCGAAAAAGTCATGCTTTTCGCGCCGCACTCGGGGCACACGACAAGCCCAAACAACGAGTTTATCACAGCTATGTCGATGATTGAGAATTCTGTGCCGTTTTCTTTGCCGTCGTCCTCTAGTTCAATGTCCAGTAGCTTGAACTTCTGTTCCGTCGCGCACTGTGATGCCAACGTCTCCTTCAAGTCCGCCGCATTTCTAGAGCGCTCGGCTGTCTCCTCCGCACTGAAGAAAATCGTGTCGACGCGGTCTTGAATATTGCTTGAAGTGCCAGGTGACCCGATGATGCGATTCTTCGAGAAGGTGCTGCAGCTAGGGCCAGGCGAAAGCACCACCGCTGGCACCGCTTCGGCTACATCAGGTAGTCGCGGCAGTGCGCCGTCGTCGGAATGGTCTGCCTCGGTCGCTTCAGATCTTTGCAGCACGATATCATCTTTTCTTCATTGTGCATTCCATGCACGCCTTCGTTTCTTTCCGTACGCTTGACGCGTCTTCTGATTTATTGTGGGGGTTTAATGCGCCGACGCAACGAAGGCGATGAGGCGCGCCGTAGTGGAGGGCTCCAGATTAATTTTGACCACCTGGGGATCTTTAACAAGCGCCGAAATCTCGTACACACGGGCGTTTTTGCTTTTTGCCTCCATCAGAAAAGCGGCCGCCGCGGCCGGGAATCGAACCCGCGACCTCGTGCTCAGCAGCGCAACGCCTTAGCCACTGAGCCACCGCGGCGGGTGATGCGTCTTCTTTTTCAGCCGAGGGTCTCCGCTCACACCGGCCATAGCGGCAGAGCGAAAAGCAGAACACCACGCGCGCGCAACAGCCGCCGCGGCGACCGGCGAAGAACAAGGAAAAAGAAAAAAAAAAGAAAATGGCGGCTGGCCTTGGCCGCGCCAGCCAATGGGAAGCACGAGACAGGGAGCTCGACTTGCGAGTGCGCGCTCTAGCCAATCGGCGGTCCGGAAGTGACCTTCAGAAAAGGGGCGAGAGCTGTCGTTCTCTTGAGGCGACGCCATATTGAGGGGCCGCAAAATGAGCACAAAGAAATCGGCTTCAAAACAAGGCCAAGATGGCGGCGATCGGCCACCTGCTTCGGCGTCGGTCCGCGCGGGAAGTTTGACCAAATATTCCGTGTTGCGGAGCATTTCGCGACTCCCATGGTGTTTTGAAATGCGATTTTTTTCATATTTACCGATTGAATTCATCGTTGAAATTTTAATGACAGGTAGTTATGGGTGCAAACATTCGAAAAATGCGTTTTAGGGGCGAAGCTCCTAAAGCCATGGGTCTGTCCATCCCTTGTGTCTCGTGGTACGTGACCGCCGCATGCTTTCGGAGATGTCGCAAAGTGGGCCGCGTTGCACGCGCAAGAACCGGCTGCAACCGGCAGCGCAAACTCGGCACTGGGAGCACGAGCTTGTCTGTGTTCGCCAACGGAGGCGCGAGCGCACGTGCACTGCGAGGGGAGATCATGCAAGAGATCACGCCACGAACGCAGGCAGTCGTTCTCGGAGATCGAACGAGACGCAAGGACCTTTGCTCGTTTCCTCTCGTCTTGTTCGGTCACAAGTTCGCCCTAAATAAAAGTTCTTTCTTTACCGCTGTGTCCCATCCTACGTGACAAATTGTGGTAAAGGTGCGGGGTAGTCCTCGATGGCGCGGGGTCTTTCACCAGGTCTGGGCCTGGGAGCATTGACTCCGAAAATAAAAGTTGATTTGTACAATGTACGCACACAGTCTTACGTCTTTCTTAATGATGTAATGGGCGAACTTTCACGGGAGAGTTGCGGTTACCGATGATCTCCCTCTCTCGAGCTTCGCCCCACTTATCATCATTCATTTCGTGGATATGGCGTGATTTTTTTCTCAAAAACGACTTTTTGGCCATTTTTGACCATTCTAAGACCCGCGTCCCCCCTTAATAGGATTTCCGTTTCCTGTAAGGCATGTGCAAAAGTACAAATTTAACCCGCTGCGGTGGCTCAGTGGCTAAGGCGTTGTGCTGTTAAGCATGAGGTCGGGGGTTCGATTCCCGGCCCGGGGCGGCCGCTTTTCTGATGGAGGCGAAAAGCGAAAACGCCCATGTGTAGGAGATTTCGGCGCACATGAAGGATCCCCAGGTGGTCAAAATTAATCCGGAGCCCTCCACTACCGTTTACTAGATAGGTTCAGTTGTAAAACTCTCCCCATGCGCCGTGCATCGCCGGTGTCTCCATTTCCTGGCGTGCTGCGAGAGGGCGGGCCCGCTGCATTTTGCTCTACCCGGCCGCTGCTCGTCGTGTGCAACGGCGCCTCTCCCAACGCCTCTTCGGCCTTCTCGTGGCGTTAGCATGTGATAATATTAAAGACTACCCGCTACCCGTCAAGTTGTCCGCGTCCAGACTAGATCTAGGCCAGAGTACTTGCCAGTAGCAGCTCAGGATCACTTAAAGGTGTTGTGCCACCAAATTTGTTGCTTGTGCATTCTTTGTTGCTAACGTTTTATATTTCTTTAGAAAGCATGATTCATGCTCTCACATGCACGTATTTTGATTAAAATATTTATCGCACGATTCATGTGAACAGGATTCGGTTTCGGTTTCTGGGCGCCAATTCAAGCAGTGACGTAACAGTGTTGCGAGGACACTCTGCCACGTGTGTCTACCACGCGGTGCTGCGGTACGCCGCGCCTTCCCGCACCCACGTGCTTCACCACGGAAGTAAACACGCCAGCTTGTCATGTCAAGCCGTGACAGCTCCAACATGGACTATTTGTCTGCATCCTCGGATGCGGGGGAAATGAAAGCAATGGACATGCAAACCATGGAAATGCAATTGGATATGCAAATCATGCCCCTTAAAAAAACCGCGCAAAAAAAAAAAAAAAAAAAGCTGTTGCCGCCACGAATTGAACCTGCAACGTTGAGCGAGCGGGTGTGAAGTGCGAGACCACTGCGCCACCGCACAAATGGGGACCCGCCCGGAACTAGATGGAGGCCCATCCTTTGAGTTGTATGTCGGTGTTTACTAGCTAGTTTACAGAATTCCTGGCTGGTAAACGGAAATTTCTTGAATAGTTCTTGCGCAGCAAGGTTCCGCAAAGCCTCCGCAATAGCTTATTGCCATCAACTCTGGTCCTTCGCGAAAGCGCTCGCAAAAAATAAGTGTGCCCAGCTGCAACTGCGATTTTGCACTGTAGGGATAGTGCTTGCCGTACTTTGTTTTTACGTTTTACGTTAAAAACCTTGGCCGATATTGATCTCTTATTACCCAACTTACCCTACGTAACTCTTCTGCAGGAAACTGACCTTATATTTTCTACAGGCGAGCCGATTGCACACGCACATGCAGTTTGCAGCTTTGGGTAGCGGTGTCGCCGAAGAGCATGGCCAAAGCGTCAAACGCCAAAATACGGTTGCGTTAGCACTAGTGTTGAGTTGTATAGGCTTCATGGACTTTACTGATTTTATTACACTCCAGAAACTAACAAAATAGAGCCGCATTCATTGCGGCACGAATGTTGCCGGGGCGCAGTTTTTGCTTCTTGGTCGATTCCTGAAGACTCGTCGGGCGACCAGTTTTGTTGGCGTCTTCAGTCGGTGAGTCGGTCACCCTACGGCGACTTTCCATCAGCCGAGGTGTTTGTGTCACCGTCGACGTAGTGGGACAACGCGGTCTGGCAATACGGCAGTTGGCCGATGGTTTGGCGACTCGTCGGCGTTGCCATGGTGCCGGTTTAGTGTGTCTGATACGACCAAGCGACCAAACAAACTGTGGTAACTGGAGTTCATGTTGACGTTGCTTGAGTCGCTAACGTGGTATGACGTCACAAACTTTGTTATGCTGGCAATTCACTGACGTTTTGGTTAGTGGCGCTAGTGATGGGTCCCGATCTCCAGAAGAGCGTTTAGGTACTTTTTAAAAGCGAATTAAAATATATATTGAGCGCTTGCTGTACCCAGCACTTTGTGTTGAGGGTCCTTGCATACAGAGAAAGCCTACAGCAGGCTTTTTACAGACTTAAAATTTGGTGGCACAACATCTTTAATGTAAGGTGTAAAAGCCGTTCTTTACGGCTCATTGCTTTGCTTTCTTCAACAGGTCAGCCGAAGCGTATCGTAGTTTGCACGCGCTTGCGCCCGCTGCTCGCTGGCAGTCAACCGCCAGCGTGAACGGTCTGCAGCGAGCGGGTAGCGTAGAATAAGCCTCCCTTAAGGGGAGATGCTCCTCGAAAACACTTTTTTTCTGTTATTCCACTTAGAGCATCAGAAATTAGACTACTGGTGCAGTTTTTCATCCAGATTCCAAATCTGTAATTTTTTTAGATAATTTTTTAGATAATTGTAGTTTTTACATAATTGCAATAGTTTTTAAGTTATGTTGCAAGTAATGGTGAAACTTTACAAGTTTTACGGAAACTTTCGTGCATACTAAATGTTCATGCAGAGAGTTGTTCAACAGCTCCTTTTGCTCCCTATAAGCCATAGAGTGCTGATATCTAGCTAGAAATTGTGTACAAGGTCTGAAACTATGAATAAAATATCCGAGCAGCAAAGTACTTTCTTTTTGCCACTCACCTAAGAGTTAATTTATTAATTAACATTTACTAATGAGAGGTAGTGCAGATCCAAGTAGATATCAGCACTCTATGCACTCTCCTCAATGTGTGTGCCAAATTTCGCTGTCGTATGACCATTCTAAGTGCTCCAAACACTTCCCGGAAAAAATGCAACTTGGCCAAAATTGCAAAATGAGAAAAACACGTTTGAAAGTTTCAGAAGTGTGTATTTACAAACATGCAAATGAATTAGCCTAAAACTTGGGCTGAACACACACACACATGTCCAGAGAGTATATGAGGTGCCTAGAACCCTCCAGCGCTGTATGTTTTTCCTTCCCGGCTGGTGCGGCAGGACTCCTCGATCCGGGCCCTCTTGGCTGCACTGCGACGGTGGGCCCTCGCTTCAGCAGTCTGCTGTGCATTCATTTTCTGCATGCGCATGCTATCTCGGCGGTCGCTGAGGGTAACCAGGGCCTCTGAAGGAAGTACCCCAAGCTCTTCCAGCACCTGCTCGAAACTTGCGTGGCCCCTATTGTACCACAGGACTGCAATGGCTGTGGCCGTTTCCACAGCAGTCCGGGAAGCGAAACGGGTCTTCGGACAGAGCAGCCATATCTTACTATTGAGGGATTCAGCTGCGTTCTGTGTCTTGCCGTGGAGGCACCTTGTGAGCAGTTTCTCATCTGTGAGACGCTTATAGATGGGGAGGATTGCCAAACCCTGTGCCTTGGTCAGGAGGGGGGTGTGGCACGGTGCAGGCTTGCCCTGTGCTTCAGCACGTCGGTGCTTACACCAAGAGTCTGGTCCTGCAGGACAGAACTTGTGGCTGCTCGCACCGTCTGTTGAGCAGGAATGAAAATATGACGCCCATATTGCAGTGTACATGTTGTGGACACTTCCCCTGTTGTTCACAATGGCCACCTGGAAGTAAGTTTGAAGCTTTTGGATGGCGGGCTCCTTCAGCTTCTCGCCTCGTGGAAGCGGCATTGGTAGTTTGCGCAGGCCGGTGCCCAGTCATTTTGCCACATGGTTGGTGCACTCCTCTTTTTCCACCGCCGTGTCAGGGTACACGTTAGCATCACAGACTGCTTTGTGGGCCTTGCTATCCCCATCGCTCAGAAAAGTGGTGAACCGCGGGGGTGTCTCATAATCCAGAGTTCTTTGCCAAATGTGCACTGCAGCTTCGGCTTCCATGGCGTGAGACGAACAGTCGCAATTTTTTTCACAGACAGGACCATGGAACGTCTGCCATGTCTCCTCATCCTCTCCCATGTCTTTTGTGAGGGGCGACGCGGGCCAGCGAGGGCCCGAGACGCGACCAAGGCACTCGAAGGCAGAAAACTAACTTTATTAGCGAGGCAAGACGCCTCGAGGAGCCTCTCAAGCTACTACCGCCGGCCGCGCGCCGCACACTCGCTCTGCTCGGCTTCATGCTCCCTTTCGATGTGGCCGGCAGGCGTCGCCGTAGTCTGTGCGCTTGCGGCGCTGGCTTCTGATGTGTCGGGCAGGTGTCACTAGTAGTCGGTGCGCTGGCTCACACTTTATGGACACTACATGCAAGGCAGAAGTTCGAAAGGACTTCATAGTCCAAGCACAAACCAGTGTCCAAAGACACAACTGTTCCCACACCGTTGTGGCTTTTATGGCCTCTTTTTTGCCATGTGCCGTCAAACATAACTGGCACGTCACCACCGCCAGCCGCCTCTTGGGTCACACTGCGTGCCCTTTCCAGGTTTTCGCTCACAGCCTTCACAGCAGCACCGTGAATTTTTTTGTCGATCGCGTGGAATGTTTTGTGGTGCATACGGTTTGGCAACCCAACTACTGCACAAAATCGTGATAGCTGCTCATGCCCAATTCCAACTGCACGCGCGGCCAGGACCGCTTTCACATTCACGGCAAATGTTTCACGCAACTCCCGCTGTCGTAGCTTCTGTTTGAAGAGCGGCCACCATCTGACGTAACCCGCTTCGACGTGTATGAGGACGAAAGGACGCTCTCCGGGCACTCCGCATTTTCGCAATGGAGCTCTAGAAATGCCGAAAGTCCTTTCCGCTTTTTATCGGGCGCCCCAACCGCGAGTTTTTGCTCGTGGCAAAACGGGGCATGCCGCGCCCGCGACGACGGCAGTCAATGCCCCCAACTCGCACAGCACTACGCTTTCAGCACGATCGGCGTCCGGTCTGACGTCGTTTTTGAAAAACTCGATCTTTTTCTGCGATGCGCTCACGGAATTCACCGCAGCACCGATCTCGTTGTCACTGTGGTCGCTGTTGCCATAGGCGATGTTGCCGTGGTCGACGTTAGGCCTAGTGGCCGCCGGCCCGTTGGAGACGTTCTTTTCGGCTGCGACCTTCTTGTACGTCCTCCGCCGCTTTCCTGGGAACTTATTCTTTGTTCTATATTTTCGGTGGTCGGCGTTGCACTTTTTCGGGCTTGCCATCGCACGAAAACACGGAAAAACAACTCGGGAAAACTGCGGGGCAAACCAGCGCAAAAAACACAGGCGCAGTCAGCCAATGGCGGCCCCGCGTCAGTGGCGCGCGATTTGAAACTCCGGGAAGAGGAGGTTTTTTGTTGCTTTTCTTTTTAGATTTTCCGTGAAGATACGAGACTCCCGAAGGTTGCCTCGTGGAGAGTATGGACAACTCTACATGAACCAACGGTCGCAATATGGCGGGCACCGCTCTTCGCGGCCCCGCGAGCTGGCAAAAAGAGCCAATTTTCGCATAATTTTGCGACGTCGCGCGTCACCGCAGCTCACTTAGATGCATTTTTCACGAGAGAGAGAGAGAGAGAAAAGACTTTATTCACAGGATCCTGCGTGCGGGTAGTTTCCGGCTGCGCAGGGCTCGGACTACCCTTCTAGTGCTCTAGTCTAATAGAGTCCTAAGAACACTGGGCCTAGATCTCGAGGGTTACGTCTGGCCTAGCATCAGATACTTGGGTCCCTTCGGCCCGGTTTGACGGGCCGTTGGTTCCTGTTCTCTTCTGCCTGGCCAGCGCCTCCTCAAGCCGCTGGATCGCCCATTTTTGGGATTGGCAGTCCATAGAGCGAATCCATCGCTCCATGTGTCCGGGTAGGGTCTGCTCGGGGACGAGGTCGGTATCTTCGTCTTCGCTCGTTGCGCCTCTACCGCTGACGTGTTCTTCACCGGCAGTTCCGCTGGACGCGTCACTGCTCGGTTGCACTGCACCATCACACCGCACAATATGTCCGAGTGTCGCGAGTTCTTGTTCACAAACACTGCACATAGGGCTTGCGAACATCTCCGGGCAGATGTGGCGCGCCAACGCCGGGGTTAACACGCACTTCACCTGTAAGTGTCTGAGTAACACCGATTCCGCACGAGAGAGATCTCTATGCGGCGCTGGGTAGACTCTTCTGCCCTCCCTGAATTTTCTGAGAACGTCGCCATAGTCGGTCAGGGGTTCGGGCGCGTGTTCGTCGTTGTCTTCCGTACGAGGAGCCACGCTGCCATCCCGGCATCTGATGAGTTCACGGGCGGCTGCGTCTGCTTCTTCGTTGCGGTTGACCGCATTTGGCAGGTCCCCCACGTGGGCGGGGAACCATTTCACGGTGATGGTCGGTCCGGTAGGGGAGCCGTCCGAGGTTCGCGAGGCTCTGGCGAGCCCCACGATCCGTTCAGCCTCCCTCCAGATCGTGCTTCTGGTGTAGTTCTTGATCGCTGTTTTGGAGTCACTCAGGATCGTCTTGATGCCTGGAACTCCCATCGCCAGACCTATCGCCGCTTCCTCTGCTTGGCCCGGGGTCTTGGCTCGTACTGTGCCCGCGTTGATCAGCTCACCCGTTGACGCCCGGATGACTGCCGCCGCGAACACTTCTTTCCTCGTTGGGTGTTTGGCCACGTCCACGAACGCAGCATTCTCGTCGCTCTGGAACTGTCTTGCTAGGGCCGCCGCCCTTGCCTTGCACCGCTCCGGATCCCGTTCTGGGTCGACATTCTTTGGCAGCGGGAACACGATGATGCCTCTCGCCGCCTCGTCCCTTATGGGTACTTGGTCCTCCAGCTCACCGTTCTCAGCCTCCTCGTTTCCAGGTAAGCTGAGCCCGGTCCGAGTCGGGATGCTTTTGCCCGTCCTTGAGCCGTTTAGGCGGGCTAGTTGCGCTGTTCGTTGAGCTTCGCCTATCTCCGAGAGTGTGTTGTGCACTCCCAGAGCCAGCAAAGCCGACGTTCTCGTGCCTGGTAACAGGCCCAGCGCACTTCTGTATGCTTTCCTGATGGCGGCGTCGATCTTTCCCTCCTCCGTCTTGGTCCAACGGTGGAAGGCTCCCGTGTATGCTGCTTGGCTGACTACGAAGGCTTGCAACAGACGCAGGAGCCCTCTCTCGTTCATGCCTTGATACCTCGTCGACACCCGCTTTACCAGGCGAGTGGCGATTCCAATTTTTCACAAACTTCTGATGCGAATTTCGACGTGATATTTTCAGATGTCAAAATAGAATCTATAAAGATGATAAAACAACAAAAAACAGAAAAGGTGAAATTTGGAAAAAAAACGCCACTTTTCGATTTTGATTGACTCTTACGAATTTTATAAGAAATCATAAAACCGCTCATTTTCTTCCCAGCCAAAGCAGCAAGGTCACCATTGGAGCTACATCACTTAGTGGCTCCAGTAAAGGGCACTGGAAGAAGAAATTCCCCAATTTTCTCGACGTCCTTTTGGAATAGTATGTTTTCCATGTTTTGCCCTGACAACAGTTAGCTTTACCAAACGTTACTAAGAAGCGATATTTATGCAAATGGCGCAAATATCTCTAATTGAAAGAATTATTGAGTCAATTAACTGACGAAGTTAAACCAGCTTACATATCAATACGCATAAATTTCTTTTCAGCAATTTATTGGTTTTCACCGTATACACTTTACGGCAGACAGAAAGCAACAAAATATGTGCAACGTTTTTTATTTACAATCAACTCCACATCTTTTTTGCTTAGGGGGGGACACGGGTCTTTGGGACCAAAAATTGGCGAAAAAAATCGATTTTTTTTAAAGTGGCATTTTCGGAATCCTCAAGTCTTTCTGCCCACGTAAGTCTGCTAAGTTTACCTCGGGAACTAGTATTTCACTCGCAATAACAATTCAAAACATTTGCGCGAGCCCAATGCGTGCAAAAGCGAACGCTAAAACGGTACTTTTGTCACGGCGCGCAGCCGTTTTCCCCCTGGAGCGACAGGCGCCATCGCGGTGTCATTTGAAAGAGCGTTCTTCCCGCTTCAATCTCCCGCCACTGCTGTCCCGCTTCGCCCACTCGGCGAAGAGAAAATAAGCATTGAAAAAAAGTAAAATTCGAGGCCTGATGGGACGTTGGGCGCACGTGATGCCACGGCGCGATTGGATTGGCCGAGTGCGGCGCGGGCCGTCTGCTTTGCGTGCGGGCGCATAGGTTGCCCGGAAGTGCCGCCGCCATCTCTCTTGTGTGCGAACGGCAACGAAAACGCAAAGCGATGCCTGGTTCAGCGAAAAAACATCATACGCGGAAGAAGTATGGCAAGAAAAGGAAGAAGTCCGAAGTGAACAACTTCAAGAAGCGTTCCGCATCAGTGGAAACTGAAGAGATAGCACGCGACCCTGAGCGTAATGCTGGAGCCGACGGAGCCGCCGATGTGCCTGACAGCCAGATAGGCCTAGCAGCCCCGACGGGTCCGCCGGGACCGAGCCAACGCGTTCGACTAGATACAGTGATGCTGCAGCCGTCTGAAGTGCGCGAAAAAAAAAGCGAAAGCTGAAAAGCGCCTACATGACCTTGCGTCAAAACCAGCAATGAAGAGAAAGATGGATTGCTTCGCTTCTGAAAGCCCCGACGTTGCGACCGGCCCCGTTGACGATACGAACTTCGTCATTGCGAGCCTGGACTCGTTGAGCGGCTTGATGAATGGTGTAAAGTGTAAAACGTGCGGCGGGAACGTTACCGTCTCCACTGGTGAACGCGAATATGGCCTTGCGGTGAAATTGTGCCTTGAATGCGCGAACTGTGGAGTCGTGTCATGGACGTGGAGTTCTCCGCGTGTTGAAGGGGAACAGAAGGTGAACCCCTTCGTAGTGAACGTACTGGCTGCACGCGCGATGCAGTCGAGCGGAAATCGTCAAACGGCGCTAAACGACGTCTTTGCCGAGATGAACATTTCCATTGTGGGCTGCATACGAAGATGTGGCAGCACTACGTAAAAACAAAGCTGACCCCTGCTGCTACTCGTGCAGCCGACAGTGTCACGACCGAGTCCGCGCAGTCCGTTTGTGAACTTTACCGCGAGCTCAACATCGACAATCCGGGAAACATTGCCGTTTCCTACGACGGTTCATGGATGACTCGCGGACACACGTCCCACATCGGCGTCGGGACCGTGATCGACCTTTTTACGGGGCTCGTGCTGGACTACGTGGTCCTGAGCAGCTAAATTGGCTCGAAAGCGAGCAGCAGCTGAAAATGTCCAGCAAGTGGTGAAAAAGCGGCACACCAATGCTGGAAAGCAAACAGACTACATCCCTGGAGGCTACTAACTCTCAATCATTATAAATATGTACATACTAATTGCTGTTGTCAATTAAATCTCATGTAGTTTGTTTTTTGCCATTTCCTCAAAACACAAATTTTGGACTCCACTCAGTTTATAAATTTGCATGCATGGCAGGTAGAGCTTTCATGCATGGCTGGTAGAGCTTTCATGCATGGCTGGTAGAGCTTTCATGTATGGCAGGTAGAGCTAAAGCCAAGTTGAGAAAAGTGCTCCCATTAGTTCATTGCTTATGCATTCGACTACCCAATCATGTGTTCAAAACATTTTTTTATGGACCACTTTTTTTTTAATTTAGGGCTTAAAAAATGGCGGCTAATTAGTAATTATCTCTAAAACTAATTGACCTTTGCAAAAACTGATTGGATATTTGGAATCAGCACAAAAAACTGTACAAGAGTGCATAGTTTCACCAAAATTGGATAAGAAATAAAAAAAATAGGTTAAAGACCCACTTCCCCCCTTAAGGTGAATACGGCTACAATATACCAAACCACGTTAAGAGAAACAAAGTACGTAATGAATAGATACATTCAAGGTTTTTATTTACAATCAACTCCACATCTTTTTTGCTTAAGGTGAATATATCTACAAAATACCATTACAAAAAAAAGTAGTGAATACATACATGAAAGGTTTTTTTTTCATTTACAACAAACTCCACAACTTTGCCATCGTGCTTACAGTAGCTTAGCGTGTTTGCACGCCGACTTAACCTGCACATTCAAGGCACGTTCTTGCTGAAGGAATCTAGAATAGAAATGCATGCGTGTCACCAAATACGATTTGATGACGCGTGCAGAGAATTCCTCAGAGTGAATGTCACACCCCACCCGCACGAGGGACTTTTTGCTCAGGTCTTCCAAAATGGACCAAAACAAATCCCGAGAGACCCACTTTGCCTCTGTCTTCTCTTCAATAACTCGCTCAATGCCCCAGAGCATGCAGGTTAGAGCATCTGATGGATGCTAGAGGGTGCCTGGTACAAAAGACCTCATTTCTGTGAGGATAGCTGCTGCTGGGACATGACCGCTACCCTTGACGGTTGCTTTGCAGTCGTCACTGTCTGAGAACCTACTAGCCTTCCTACTAGTCTCTTCTTTCAACACATCTGGAGAACTGGGTTCCGACTCCAATAACGTCTCATCTTGAACCGAAGAAAACCGCACAACTGGACGGCGTGGCTCAGGAGTGGCCCTGGTATCCCCTTTCTTCTTCACCTCGTTCTCCGCCAAGCTTTTCGTCTGCTTGTCTTTCTTCCCCGCTTGTGCTTTCTTTTTGAAGCTGCCGAATGGGCGAATGAAGCATTCAAATCTCGGGCGAGGGTACACGATCTGTGCCCGGTCGTCCCAGGCAGGACGGCCTGGCGAGTCCTTGGAGGCCTTGCACGTCGCATGTCTGTCATGCCCCCGTGTCGACAGGTCCACCGTCGACGACCACCAGAGCTTGCTACGTAGTTGGGCGTGGCGTTCCTGGAAGGGAGGCATACCGGACAGGTCAGGAATTCGCTCCCGGCTGGGCTTCTGATGGCTGCCAATCTGGCCCGCTGAGAATTCCGTCTCATCATCCTGCTGCCGGGGCTGCTTCAGCTGCGAGAACCTTCGCCCTTGCGCAGCGCGCACGAGACGCCTTGGAACGTGTAGGGCGTACTATCAGGGGGATGAAGCTCCGCCGTTCTTCTGTCTCACGCGAGCACTCGGAGGAGCCGCTGGGCAGCTCAGACCTGCAGGTTCAGAAGAATCTAACGGAACGAGCGGCCGAGGTCACCGGCAAGATGCAACTGTCGGTCGGAGATTTTATAGGCAGCACCCTCTGTGCTGCCTATAAAATGCCGCACAGAGGGTTACAGATTATTTCAACTGAAATATGTATAACAATAATAATGCTTAAACACTAGGGATGGGCAAATATTCAGTGGTGTCTAATATTTCATTGAATTGCTCTGTACTCATTATTTGCTTCGATTCGAATGCCGGTATTCAATATATTCGGGAATCTCGAATACGCATCCAAAAGCCAAGCTGCAGCGAAAAGCCAAGCTGTTGAGAGAGGCGTTGGAGTTCTTTGATGCCTTGGTCCAGATGACAGAGTGGAGGCTCTCGCTGGCATTCTGGCTCATTCCATCGCTGCACCGTGCCAGCAGGTCTTCGTTACTCAGCCTGGCGAACACTGGCTCCAGGGCAACCCGAACGCAGTCGGTAAGGGGGTTCTTGTGTGCAGGTGGATCCTCGCCGTTAGCAAGGGTTCGGTTGTACTTGCACCATGACTCAGCCCCGTCAGGGCACTTGCTGTGATTTGGTGCACTGTCTGTGGACGTCATGTGCAAGAGCGTGGCTTCCACTGCCCTCTTCATCCCTCGCACGCCGTTGCGGTTGCTCCTAAGGGCATAGCCGTAGTAGCTTTGAATCTTCTTGATTCGGTCTTGCGTGAGCCGTCCTCTACCTCCGAGTGACTCCCCCTGAGCCTTAGTCTTGTCGAGAACACCACGCAGTGTTATCCCCATCCTTTTGGTCAGGTGGTTGATGCAGTCCTTTTTATTGATGCTGATGAAGCTGTACACTCCTGCTGCAGTTGGCGCATAGAAAGTGCAGCAGTCTCCATCGCAAACAACAGTGGTGTATCAGAGTCCATACTTGGCCAGTGTGGGCATAATGGGTCTAGCTACGGGATAGCAAACCACCCCGGCTAGCCTCGTTAGAGACGTTGAGCGCCAATGTGGGCTCGATGGTCCCTTGTGGGCTAAGTGGGGTTCAGGGTGTTCCCCCTACGCCCGGAACTGACCCATCCAAAATGCCCCAGAGAGGTTCGCGGCGTCCACGAGGGAGACGCCGCGACGGGTTCGAATCACCGACACAGGCGACGACAGGCTCCAAGGGGCCAGGACGAACCAGGGGGTTTATTGGCCGAGTGGTACAGCTCGTAATAACGCCGAGACAGGGTTAAGAACTACACTGTACCGACGCGCGCCTCAAGGCCGGGCTCGAGCGGGCCGCGACGGCTGAGGCGACACGGGGCTGCCGGCGAGGCGAGGGTAGCCTACCTCGCGCGTCCGATTGGGGTCATGGGCCCCGCTCCGGACGGGTGGCGGCGAGGGTGCGATATGAGCCGCGATCCCTCGCGTTCCCTATACTCTATCCTCCATCTCCTTCCGAGCCCAGAGAGCGATCCCCGAGAGCAAGAACAGCCCAGCGAGAGGGAGCCATCCAGAGAGAGAGCCGCGAAACGTGCGCGTCGCGGTTATAAGGCGCGGAGGAGAGGAGGCAGGTTCCCGGGCGAGGAGGAGCGGAAGCGGCGGCAGGGCAGTTGGAGCCCGCCGGTGCGTTGGCCCACGAGGTGGCGTCACGGCGGCGCGGGAAAGCGCGCTCGCTCGAAGGTCGCGCTCGCGGGAGGAGGAATGGGGGATACAAAGGATCCCCACATCCCCCCCTCCTCAAGACCGAGCCCGGTCTAGTCAGACCGGCCCGGGCTTCACCCAAAAACGCACACGGACAGAAAAGGTTGGGGGGCGCTTACACGTTTATTCTCCGTTGGGTCCTCCGGGTGCGAGCACGACCTCGTCGAGTTCGGCCGCGGCCGAAGCGGGCGTCGTGAATGGCCGCCGCGAAAGCCTGGCTTGAAGTCAGGGCCTCGACGATGGCCGCGACTTGAGCCGGAGGAAGGCCAGGGGCGGGCAGTCCAGGTGGAGGCACCGGGGGGCCAGGCGGGCCCAGGGCGACCAGTGGAGCCTGGCCCTCCGGAACGCTGACGTCCATCGGCGTGGGGCCCACCTGGGCCGGGGCCGCGGGCAGGGTGCGCCCCTGGAACGCCGGCGGCAGCTCCTCCCCCGCGACGCCGACCTCGCCTCTCCTTTGGTGCCTCCACTTCATGGTCGATGAGTACAGGGCCAGCTCATAGGTAGGCCCCGCGTGGTGCACCCACGTTGCCACCGTGCACTTGCGTGGCTGCGGCGGCGGCGGCACGGCCGGGGGAGCTGGAGGCGGCGGGGGCTGCTGCGGGGCGCCGGCGTAAGCCACACCGTGGCAGCACCGATGAGGGCCGCCGCCTCCGTGGCCAGGCGGGTGGGCCGACGCGGGCCTCTTTCATTTGCGGCGGCCGGCCTGGCTTGGAGGGGCATCCCCCGGCGGGGCCATGGGACCAGGGTCTGCAGGCGGGACGGACGAGGACCGGAAGGGCGGGGGGGACGACAAGCAGGGAGGGCGGCTGGCGCGAAGGGGTCGGCGGCTGGCCGGACTGCGGGAGGTATGCCAGCAGGTGGGACGAGGAGCAGCAGGGGACTGATGACCACGACGTCTGACTGACGATCGAAAGCTAACCAGATCTACCGAGGGCCCCACCACCAATACCTGTCCGCGGAGTACCTATTGTTGCCACTAGGGTTGGCAGGGCCACGTGGTGTCTAGCGGCCAATGGGAGGCTCGCTGGGCACCGTCACCCGCCTTCCCCCTCGCGGGGTTGTTCGTGCTCCCGTCGCGAGAGAGAGAGTCCCTATACGTCACGTGGGTCAGAGGGTGAGCCCATCCTTTCCCGTGACGTACCCTCCTCCGTGGGGTACCTACGTCTCCCACTATGAGAGAGGGTGTTACACCGTATCACGTGGGGTTAGTGGGCCAAACATGGGGCCCCTCGCCTCGCGTGACGTGTCTCCGCTCGCCGTTGAGGAGCGTGGGCAAATTTGCTGCCGAGCTGGGCGTCGTGGAGACAGCGTCGCTAAGCCTAACTTCTCAGTGGCTGGGTCAAGGCCGCTCACCAGCATTAGGTGTAGCGATCGGCGTTCGGTCGATCATGGGGCGTAAAGGTTGCCCCTCGCCAACGGACCACTCGGACGTGAGGACGCGTGATCAGCCCGCGGAGGAAGCCAGACGGGTGAATATCGTGGTCCTTTGTCCTCATCGCGTATGCGTAGCGCTTCCGCAGGGCGAAAATGTCGCGCTCGCGGGAGGAGGAAAGGGGGATACAAAGGATCCCCACACCAGGGATCGCTGAAACATGATCAGCGCAGCCTCTACCTCCTTCCGGCCTACATTGCAGTCAATGCACCTCTGGCACTCGTGGGCTGCATACCAGTCACTGTACCCGTCATCATCTGAGTTTGGTCCGAGGGCACAACCGAGGCAAAAGTTAGACAACACTACATGGTCCAAGACCATTCCCAAGTAGAGCTTTATAATAATGCACCCTACGCCAATGTGGGAGCTTCGCTCTCGGGCCATCCAAGACCCGTAAGAGACATCAATATTGCCTACTGGGTTCAGGAGGTCTGCGTAGATAGTCTTAACAACTGCTGCACTGGCACCTTCGCTTGCAGTTGCACAGGCTTCAGGGGCTTGAACAAGCTTGGTTTTCAAATGCCCCTGAAAAGTCTTTTGGTGCAGGCCACGGTGGGACAAGTTCATGCACGTGCAGAAGTCGGCATGGGCTGTAACACCTTTGCCAATCGACTGGATTCCCTTCATGGCCCTCATGTTCACTTCAAAGGGAGTGATGTTTGAGTCCCAGCAACCCTTGGGGAGGAGAATTGTTTCTTCTCGAATTCGCACATGGCGCAAACGAGCACAAGCGTGACTGCCAGGCCATACTCTTTATCCTCAGCCTTCGTGAGCGTCAGTGGTCCTGCACCGCAGCTACCGCACTTCGCCTGTGTGAAGAAGTCGTTCAGGACCTTCGTGTCCACTATAACAAAATCGGTTCCAGCATCGCTTGCCTGGCTCCCCTCGTTGATGCCGAGAAGGTCGAACTTCCGCTGTATCGCCGACTTTCCTGACAACACTTGCTTGCACTGTTGCGATTGTTCAACGCGCTGCTGCTGCTCCGTCGCGGAATAGAGTGCAGTGTCGACGCGCTCTGCTCTACCAGCACTTGACGAACGACCGTTGCTACAATGATTGCTGCCTAGATTTTCCTGCAAATTTTGCCACTTGGCACCCAGTGGTGTTCTTGATGAACGGCAAGTCCGGAGTTGTATCGCGTTGGACCGACGATCCCGTGCGCGTTGGGTAATGCGGGTCCGTGAGAAGTTGCGAAGAGTAGTCCATGACCGCCTGTAGCAGGTTAACACCCTTAGCGCATGGCCTGGTGTAGCCCCAAGCGTCGTGCGGAGCGTTAAAATCTCCTGCCACCACGAGTGGGGAACCCTTTGCCAACACAACCGCCTTTGCCAAAATCGACGCATATGCCTGCTGGAGGTCCGCCGGCGAGCTGTATATATTTAAAATAAATACACTATTCCGGAGCCAGTTGTTGGAGATGATTTCTACCATAATCACCTCTGCCCTGGTTTTGCCCATCTGTAATTTATGTACCTGGTAAGAGCATTTCCTTGCGACCAAGGTTGCCAAACTTCGCTTACCCTCCTTGCACTCCGAGATGACCCGGTAGCCTGTGAAGGACAGCGCCTCTCTGAGTTTCCTGTAGTAGAATTACGTGAGGCTTGACCTCCTGTGATGCGACAAACTGCTGCAGCGGAGCCCTGCGCCTCCTACAACTGGCACAGTTCCACTGCCACACGACCAGCTCGCTGACATTGCGCGCCATGGGTGTTATCCTGGCTTAGCCACTCCCTGGGAGCGTTTGCAGCTACCGCGCCTGCAGGCGACTGTGCCCTACTCGGGCCTTTCGATGGCGTGCGTGGTGAAGCCAACGCTGCCTGTGTGCTCTCCACTGCAGACATCCTTTTAAGTAGGGATGTGGTGCTTTCCACCAGCTGTTTAATCGACTGCTGGATGCTCAGGGGTGAGACAGCTGCGCATATTGTGCCTTTTTGATACAATTCCATTTTCCTGCGCCAAGCTGCTCCAAAAGCATGAAAATTGCGAAAATTGCGCCAAACTGCTCCAAAAGAGCCTGAAAGGCACGTATTTTGATGCTCATGTCAGTTCCGGCGGGGACGAAAGCCTCCCGCATCCCAGTGACCGCTTTTATTGGCGGTCAATTGCAAAGACATAAATGACAAAAATAGAAAGACTGAAGAAATGAAGCAAACGATAGCTTCTAAAACACGATTGGCTTTCTGTCCGGGTTCGCTGAAACGGCCTTCCCGATTAGGCATTGCTGTGGCTACAAACATGGCCGCCGCCTGATCTGCCTGCTACTGCCTACTTCACGCGCTCACTGCGCATCGCCGATGTTTCCCTGGTTTATTTTACGCTATCAGCTGGGTTCCAGTCTATTCATTCTATCAATTGTGGCTCTGAACAGTGACGTTAACGCGGGGATATGGTTTGAGATTGGTGCGAGATTACGAGAAGTTGCGCGGCTCGTAAAAAAAGTTTTGAAATGTGGGGCCTACGACTTCGGCGTGGTTTGTCCTTGAGTGCGAAACGCGGTGCGTGCGTCTATAATCGGATTCGTGAATTGAACTTTTTGGCTCGTTGTGGTGTTATAAAATGCTGAGGTGTTGCTATGCTTCGAAGCGCTATCGCGAGCCTCGGCCCGGGAGGGAACGGTCGGCACGAAAGTTGCGGGCGGCGCTGCGGCGCCGCGACCTGTCCAGGCAGCGCCCAATAGCTGCAGGACTGCATGGTTGCCATAGCACGCGACTAATAACACTTCATCTATGCGAAGTGAAATTTAATGCCCAAAACCAGGTGGCTAAACAGTAACGCTACTCAAATGATCACCGGGTGGACGTGCGCCCCACGGACTGCAATGGGTAGGCATGCGACCGTTAGCTCGAAGTTGCTCAACTGTTGCCGTGACTACACTCGTTCGTACAACGCAGCCTGGGATTACAAAAATAATAATTTTAGCATTGAAACGGTAAAAAAACACGCCACAATTGCAGAGCCCTTAAATTTGATAATGTTAACGGCAGTTTTGTTGTCAGTGTTGCGTACAGCCACAACACAATCTCACCAGTCAGGAAAAAGGTAGTGCAGTTAGAACTTTGTGATACTCTTTAAAAATTCTTTCACGTAAGTCTGTTTCAATGTACGTGTATTCAAAACTGACTGGAATGTGTACTTGACCCTTCAAATTGCTGAAATTGTGATTTTTTAAGCTCACAAGACGATGTATTAAATGTTCCTACCTGCTCCAAATCAAGCTTCTTCTGCTCCAAAATCGAAATTTTGCTGCTCCGAAAACTGCTCCCAAATCTCTTTGGGCTGTCTCACCCCTAGATGCTTTCTAATTCTTTGTTACCGGACTCGGTTTCCATAGAGTCCCATTCCCCTTGCGGGGCCGGGGCCCTACGTTTACCCGAGCGCGCCTGAGCCTCAACCGAAGGAGGCATCTGGTGTTCCACCTGCGGAAACTGCAACTTTTGGAAAGACTCGAGGTCAGCCGTCATTTTCTGGAGCTCCGCTTTTAAGCGGGCATTCTCTTGGACGAGTTTAGCTACCCTGGGGTCTTCTTCCCTATGCTCTGACAATGCTACCTGCGTTTGCTTTGGTGGTGCCTCTGGCTTCGGCTCGGCTGCCTTGCACATTGCCATGGTGTGGGAGCCCCCGCATCGCCAGCACCTTCTGTCGCGGTTGCAGCTCGCTGTTGCGTGGTCAAGCCCGCCGCACCTGTCACATTGCAGCGGTCGCGGTCGACACGGCCTCACCGGCCGCCGGAGCCTGTGCAGCGCTACCTCCGCAGGGGGGATGGGTGCCGAGAAACGCAGATACGCTGCAGGCCCTCTGCGAACGGCCGACTGCACCGGCACGGGTGTCTCAAGGCCGGATACGACTGCCTCGGCCGTGATCGTCGCGTCGTCGACCACGATGACGCCCGTGCTGCTTGACGACGGCTCACGGGGGCTCACCTCGATGCCACAGATGTTAGTAGTGGCCAAGAGAGTCCCCATGGCTTCCTGGGTGGCCGCGTCCGCTGCAACGACGTTCCGCCGGCCGTTCACCCGAACATCCAGCACACCAGGCTGCACAGTGAGCTGCCCAGCGATAGCGTCGTGCGCCAGCTTCGCGAACGTAGCCCCGGACGCCTTCGGCCGAAAAAGGACAGTCCCGAGGGCTGTGGGGCGTGGGGGAAGCTTCAGCCCCTCGTTCCGAAGCCTTCGTGCCGCCCTCTTACGTTTAGAAGGCGACACTACCTCCTGCCAGCCATCCTGGGCGGTGTGGTTACGGCTTCCGCTGCTGGCCGCCTCGGCAGGAGGCCGCGCTGCGCTTGGGTCCTCGCGTGGGCAGCTCTTAGGGCTCGCAGCACCACCTGCGGAGTCCTCACTCGCTCCGCCGGACCCGCCGCGGTGGCTCAGTGGCTAAGGCGTTGTGCTGCTGAGCACGAGGTCGCGGGTTCGATTCCCGGCCGCGACGGCCGCTTTTCTGATGGAGGCGAAAAGCAAAAACGCCCGTGTGTACGAGATTTCGGCGCACGTTAAAGATCCCCAGGTGGTCAAAATTAATCCGGAGCCCTCCACTACGGCGCGCCTCATCGCCTGCGTTGCGTCGGCGCGTTAAACCCCACAATCAATCAATCAATCAAACTCGCTCTGCCGGTTCCCGTCTGCCTGCTTTCACCTCTGACGGTAGCGGGAGGGTCTCGACGGGCGCTGGCCACCTTCTCGCTTCTCCCTTGTGGTGGCCGTCCCTTTCCCCGCGGCTGCCTCCGTGGCTCTCCCCGCAGGGCGTCCGCTTAGTTGCCGGCGGCTCGCTTGCTTCCCGGAACGTCCCCAGGCCGCGCGCCGATTGTCACCACCGGGCTGGGCTCCCCCGCCGCTGCAGCCGCGAGGAGGGACCGAATGGCCGCCGCTACTGCGGCATCCTCCCCCGTTCCGTCCAACATGGCGCCGCTGGTCGCCTCGCCGTCTCGCCGACTGCCTCGCTCCTGCTCGATGTGGACGGCGTTAAATTCGCCCATGACGACCGCGGCAAGCGCGATGGCCCGCTGGCCGCGCTCGCCCTGTGCTGTCGGATGCCCGTCCAGATTCCGCAGGTGCTCGAGCTGCCGGCGAAGCATTTCCAGCGTCGCCCTCACTGCGGCGTAGGCTTGCTGCCGCTCGGCGTCCCCCGTCGCGCGCTCCACATTCGTTGGGGGGCTCGGGGATTTCCCAATACCCCGCGAGGAGAACTCTGTGACGGCCGGGTCCGTTGTGGGGCTCAGGCTCACCTCGGTGTCGTCAGGAAAGCCCTCGATCTCGGCCAGCGTGGGCACCGCACCGGCCCGCTGTCGCTCGTCGTCAGGCTCCACGCTCGCCGGTGTGCCAGGGCCCCTGTCGCTGCTCTCCGTGATGCTCACGCGCTCGGGAGAGCTCGAGTGTGAGTCGCCCCGGGCCATCGCTTTCGATACCGCTGCCCCGGGATGGGCAAGAAGCACTATTTAGCCTGATTTCACCGTGTTATGCGGAAAATTCCCGGGAGCACATGTGAAACGCGGCCGCCATGCTTGGCCCCCTTGTGGATGCCTTCAACCGGTATTTTGGCATTGAGGACATCAAACAGCTTATTCATGAGTGCAGTGAACCTCTCGGTGCCCTTGGTGTCTTCGAAACCAAGTTCACGTTGCTCTCTGTGGAAACGAAGTTCCAGGGCAACGCTTCTGCTGAAGAGCTGCGATAACGTTTGAGGAAGTACCTCTGAGTGGTCTTATAAAGAGCGCGGCACGCGTCTCTCAATGAGAAAAAAGCATGGGGAAGGGGGTGATCATATAGCGCAAGTGGAAGCATAATGGAGCCCGTGTACCTGCATTCAAGCGGAACGTTCATTTTCTCCAGCTTGCCGGGGTTCTTGTGGGGGGAGGGTGGGAGCTTTGCGACCACCTTCAGCTGTGCCTTCTTCTTCCGTCTTGTAGAGGTGCTCGTTAATGATCGCAATATCCTCTTTACGTTAATGATCGCAATATCCTCTTCGAGAAAATGAAGTCCACATACCTTGCGCGTTTTCCTTATCTTTTTTTGTCCGCGCGGGGAATCGCTCTTTTCTATTGAGTGAGAAGCTATGGATCCGATGACGGCGCTAAAAAGAGACACTTCTGAGTGTTGCTTTTGCATCTGCTCGTACAGCCAGGTGCGGAGCACGTTGGCATTGCGGTAAGCCAGGCTTATCAGAGAAAACACAGCGTCTTGACGGAGTCACGAAATCCTCGATGATATCGGCACTGTACATGTTTAGCGTGTCACAAACTGAACACACATAAAGGGCAAGGTTCGCGCACATGGGTCAAAAACAAACGGAAACGAAAGAAACTTGTAGAGACACTTTGCCGAAACTTTGAGCACAGCCGACTGGAACACGCGTATATATGCTCTTCTGCAAGAGTGAACTCGGAAGAACCACACCATTAGTGGCAAAAAATTTCGTTGTCTTCTATTTATTGTAGCGGTTTTCTTTCAAAAATGTACATAATTACCAGATGTGTGCGATCGCCCACGCACGCACAGCAAACAAGCGGAGCGCTTAACTATAGTAGTTTTCGCCTATCCTGCTCCAGTCGGAAGGAAAGCATAACGTAAACCGCATGTGAGCGCTGGGATGTCAGAGCACAAGAAAAGCTCTGTGCGCTTGAACCTAGAACAGACAGACAAGAATAATCGGCGTTACATGAGAACGTCGACTTGCCGGAGGGCGCGTGCAACGCCGTGCAAACGCAGTGCGCGCACACGATAAAAAAACGAATGCAGAAAAATATAACATAAACCGCAGTAAAAAAAAAATAAAAACTACTTGGCGTAACATGTTTTGTAGGGCTGGTGGTCACGCACTTTTTTCCACTTTTGGACTCCTTCGCCCTCATGCAAATTCCGGCCCTCCCGTAGCGTTCCGCCCCGGCATCTCGGGTTGTGATCTGGCTGCGCACTCGAAAAAAAATACTCTACGCTCAAACAACGGACCCTCTGAATCCGGAAAAAAACATCTGCTATTGCCGAAGTATGCAGTGTCCGACCGGGTGGGGGTATGAGCACTAAAGTGGGTACTTTGACGATATTGCATATGCATAGTACATACACTTTGTTCTTTCTACACGCCTGCAGCACCTCTGCACAGTGTTCACCCAAGGGCAAAGAATCGCGTAAACTCCTTTTTCAAAGCTGAGCACCGGCACTTGCAAAACGCCCAGCGCATGCGGTCAAGCGTGTAAAGACGCATGATAAGCTGAGCAAGTAACGCAAGAATATAACTAGGCGCAATTATTAACCAGCTATAAAACATCAGTCGGGGCCATCAGAATTAGCTAGGCTCTTTTAAATCCCTCCACGACGAGGCAGGTTTTCCCGAAACCGTTCCCCCGAGAAACTTTCCCCCGAGGCAGCTTCCACATTTTTAACGATTTTAGTCTGGTCATTGAAACAGCTGCAATGAAATATTCTGATGACGGACAGCTGTAAAATCGAAAGTTAGACCAGTTGGGCTGCGCACGGTTACCGGCAGATTGCACACAATGGATGGGAAACAACCCCCCTACTTGAGGCATTTCTTACCTTTTTCACCGAACGGAACGGGAACGATGCATGTGTGGGAATAATAAAGGCTGAACTTCACTGAACCCGAGGTTTTTATTACATAAAAAGACTGACGAGGGCAGACTCGCCTCCTGGTGCACAACTTTGAGTATTCGATAGCCCTGTTTTCAATCTCACCGGAGTTGCGTTTATTGGCAGCGGCCTTGTTCTTGACGGTAGAGCGAACTGTCTGCTTAGACAGGCCTGTACTTCTTGCGATGTCGGCCTGTTTTTCCCCATGTTCGAGAGCGTTAATTACACTTAATTTATCCGACAGTGAAATCAGCTACCCTGCCGCTTATGCCGCTGGTCGCACAATAATAAAAAAAAAAAGCCACTGGCACTAGCTTGGCTTGGCTGCGCCAACGACCCGGCTGCCAGCAATGTTGGCAGACATAAGTTTTCTTGCCAAAATAAACAAAAAAGCATATCGGGTGCCAGCCCCGCGGAAGTCCGCTATAAACATTCAGTCGAAACAATTTTCGCTTAAAATTTAGTCTGTTGTAGCCGATAGTCTGCTCTAGCCGGGTCCGTTATGAGCGTAGTGGACTCCATTTAAAATGCATCGGGACCAGAAAAACCAACAGAAATGGTCTGTTGTAACTGAAAGTCCATTGTTGCCGGATCCACTGTACCGAGCGTAGACTGTAACTGTTCTTGGAAGTTGCTCAACATTTTGTTACCCCGCTGTTCCAGTTCGTGATTTATTTGAAACCACAGCACGTTTCAAGCAGCCTTGTTTAACCACGAACGTCTTTTACGCCACGTGAGCTTCGCGTCTGCCACACCGCCTTCTGGCGCCTTTCAGCGCTGCGTGGCCGTTTGGGGCTCATGCGGTGTGGATCGGTTATGCAAGGAGATGTTATGCTGAGTGATTTTTAGCGATGGCTAAAATACCAAGAACGACAGCATTTTAAATGAATTTTCGCGTAGCAGTCGCTGCTTGCGCGATTGGCATGCCAAGTGAAATCGATTGATTGATTGATTGTAGGGTTTAACGCGCCGACGCAACGCAGGCGATGAGGCGCGCCGTAGTGGAGGGCTCCAGATTAATTTTGACCACCTGGGGATCTTTATCGTGCGCCGAAATCTCGTACACATGGGCGTTTTTGCTTTTCGCCTCCATCAGAAAGCCAACTGAAATCGTGTGCGCACTTAGCATGTCAAGTGCGCACACGATTTTGCTTGGCATGCCAATCGCGCAAGTTTGTTGCAGCACGAATGATATTTCCTGATAACCATGCACAGCAACTGCATGCTTTCATTATGAAAGACATCTGCGCATCCTTCGTAATTTCAGAGAAATCAAATTGTTCCGCGGGTAAAGCTAACCCAAAATCCTGGATAAATTAGGAAGTTTTGTATTGAGATTGAAATTGTATTTATCTTAGTTTTATTGTGTTATCATTAAGAATTTGTTTTTGTTCATTAGTCTGTTTTGTTTTAATCGTAGTTTTTTTTTAGCATGAGGCTATACATTCCGTCCTCCTCACAGCTGCACATTTTGTAAAGGGCATAAGCATGTGCCTCATGCACAACGTATGTGCTCAGCCTCCTCACAAGCATCACTGCTAAAGTGGGCATTGCACCAAGCCCAGCACATGAAAGAAAACACAGCATGTTGACGGAGTCGCGAAATGCTTTTACCCACGGCCGCACTGTTCAATATCATCCCATACCGAGTGCACTGAAAAGGCAAGTTTCTCGCACAAGGACGAAGGCAAACGTAAGCGGAAAGAAGAAACTTCTAAGGCAGACACGCAGCTACACCGCGACCGCAACTTTGAGCCCAGCAGACCGGCCGCGCATGCTGTCAACGCTGCCGCCGGAGTTGCCGCCGCAGCCGCCGACACAGTGCAACTCGCGATTGGAGCGCGCTCTCAGCGCCTAGGGTAAAGTTGCGCCCGCTTTTGAAGGCGCAGTTCTGAAACTGAAAAAGTATCTTAAACGTTGGGGCATACAGAGTTTTTTTTGTATCTTTTCGGGGGCATGAAAAGATAGAAACAACAGAAAGGAAAGATAGAAACAAAGGGTACACATTACAACAGCCAAACAAAGTAACATAACGAGAAACATGATTCAGGGAGCATGCTGCCAGCGAGGCGATTGTGGCCATGTTGAAAGCGTTGGCTGGGTCTGTCATCCAAGGAGCTTCTTGAAGAATGATGTGCCTGGTGAACTTCCCCAGTGCGTATGTCATTACGTACACCCCTAAGTCGCGGGGGTTCTTCACCAACTCGCGAATCTCTGCTCGTATTCTTTCCTGAGCCTTCTCGGCGTTGCGGGCCCACTGGGCCGGAGTCTGCCTTTCTGGGGCTGCCTTGGACAGCCTCCCTTGCACCTGCTCTTCGTCCTTCTTCACTGCCTTGACTTGACGGCCTTCCTCTGCGGCGGTTTTCTCTGGGGGTTGTCTTCTTCTGGGTGCAGGCTTGTTGGTCAAAGACGCCTTCCGTTGCAGTGTTGTCCGGGTTCTTGAACTTGTCCAGAAGATCGTTCAAAATCTTGAAACGGTTGTGCAACTCAACAGCGTAGCAGGGTTGAGCCTCCTTGTTGTCTTCGAGGTCAGGCCGGCCTGGGGAGGCGGTTTGCTCGAAGACACTGGATTTGACGGTGCCTATCCTCTCCAGGTGTGCAATGGCTTGTAGGTTGCCTCAACTGTGGGCGGAGTCGTGGTTATGAAGGTGCTCACGCTGGTGCCACATCCATGAGCACTTTCTCTTGCTCTCGCGTGCTGTTGTTGAACAAAATGGCAGTTTTCAGCTGCTTCGTGGTACGGTGAATGAATGGCCATAGGAAATAGTGTCTGGAAGTAGGTATATGGCATCTACCACACTTTTGGATAGGCCAGAGTATTTCTTACCAGCGGGGAATGAAGCAGCATGCTTGGCAGTACGATGTCATTCGTGTGCAAGTGGCTTCCTATTTGCACGCTGGCAAGTTGTGGCCAGTGGAGACTGCAGTTTTTGAGACTGCTGCTTGCTTCGCCGCGTGGGTGAACCTGGAGTGTTACCTCACGTTCGCAAGACAGAACAGTCCTCAAAGGTTAGCCTTGGGAAGTGGCGTCTTGTGAAGTCCCTCTGGCGACTCTTGGAGTCACCTGCCGCAGAAACGAACCGCAGGGTTACGGGGGACACATTGTTCCTCCAGGCATAAAGTAAACTGGAGCCGTGACCATGCGCAGTCTTCTTCAAGAGAAGGTTTACTTTTTGATGTTGGGGGTTTTTGGGACCAGGCAGAGGTGGTGGGTTCAGCCATTCAATGCCCGGCACAGGGAAAACGCTCCAGCCGAGGACTGCACGGCTTCTGGGCTTTGGGTGTGACCGAAGCACCACCACTGACAAAGAAGTCCCGATCATAAACACAGTGAATTAAAAAAGAGTAACGCACTGAGGCTGCAACAGAAGGGTTTAACTTGCAGCTTTGAAAAAATTATATAGCATTTTCAGAATTTGTCTGTTGCAAAAGATTGCGAAATTGCGAACTGAAAGCCGATTTTCTGGGTTAATTGTGTGTATTCTTCTGTTGTTTTTTGTTGTCACGAAGGACGTGCCAAAACGGGAGGGGGGGAGGGGGACGTCACCTTGTCGGGCTTTTTTTTTCTGTAGCCTTTTTGACCCGCAAAGCGAACCCGTACGCTCTCGAATCCAGCACGTGGGATCCCGGTCGACGTCTGTCCTGTATCGCCGCCGGGACCTATTCGTCCTTAACCGAAATGCGGCCTCTACTTCGGCTTCTACTTAATTCTACTCCTTTATCGCAATGACTAATATGTGTGTCGTAACGGCTGTTGTAGGCTTTGGTGTGTCTATTAGGAGTATTTCAGCTGGCCTTTTGTGTTTCGGCATGTGCGTCTGCGCAAGAATGTTTGCGCGTTAACAGCGCAGGTAATTGGATAAGACTACTGCATGTGGCTTACAGCATTTCCTTTCGTGGCTGAACTCAGCAATGCCTCTATGCTCTTCCCTGTGGCTGAGCCGTAGGCCCACAATGCTGTGCAGTGTCCTTTGGGAGTATCCACCACGTGTGTGGATCTTGGTCCTGCACACGCACCCTGTGTTAACCAGGCGGCATCTTCTTCACCGATGTGGCTATTTTTGCAGTCTGCGTCTGGCTGAAAGGAAGGAATCCAAATTCATTCGGTCGGTGCTGCCAAGCCTTGTTTGAATCCAGAACTCTGAGAGAAGTTTACAAAAGAAGGTTTTTTTTGTTTTATTTCTATTTATTAGCAACATTCTCACATAAATAATTATTAGAACTTACTTGCACCAAATGAGATGTCGACTGGGGAGCCTCCGATCTCAAATAAACTATCCCTCCACACAGTGTCTCGGTTGAGAACTTCATTGTTAGTTAGCATGATAATAGGAGTCCTGTAGATTTCTGCATAGTCCTCGTACTTTTTGTTCACTGACAGTGTGTCTCCTCCTAACAGCATTTTCACTGTTTCATATGCACTGGGTTCAATGTTAGGTTCATTCCAAAGAATGACTCTCCGAGAGTCACAATCTTGAAAGGGAAACGAGGTGTTCCAATTAAAATTCCCCATCTGTCCAGTGTTAAGGTAAAATGTCCTGATTGCATCAAATACATAATTCTTTCCTGAACTGGGAGCAGAAATTACATAAATGCAATTTTTCTTTGGCAAGGTTTTCTCCATTACAGCATACACCTCTTTTACAAACTGCTGAACATTCCCGTCAGTTTGAATTTCCAAAATTTTTTCAATCATCTCCATACTTTCTGTTACAGAAAGGTAAGTAGTCATGGGCACAAACACAGGGTTAGGTTGAATGTAGTCATAATGATGACAGAAATCATCAAACGTCTAATAACACAGTTCAGTTTTCCATTTTCTGACAGCTAAATTATATTCCTGATCCACAGCACTGTAGCTTGCTACCGGTCCATTGACCCATTCTAGTGTTCTACAACTTGATTTAGGAGGAGAGACGCAAACTAACTTTAAAAACTGAGCAATTGAGTCTACGGTGTTGTCTTGAGGTCTCCGCTTAACAAATTGAGTGGGAGCTCGTTCACTGTCATCGAAGTCGTTGCTTGCAACAGCAACTGTAGTTGGAGTAGGCTTCTCGTGCTGCCAATCGGTGCAGACAGTTTGGTTAGCAGCCGGCCATACTGGATCCCATTCGTCGTTGGGTCTGGCGAGGTCTCCGAAATTTTCACCTGCACAGAAAAATTATTAGCAACATTCTCACATAAATAATTATTAGAGCTTACTTGCACCAAATGAGATGTCGACTGGGGAGCCTCCGATCTCAAATAAACGCAGCTGGCGGGGGTGACGCAGCAGATACAAGATGAGGTTGATGAAGTGCTCCTCGGAAATAATTCGCCATGGTCGACTTGGTCTTGTTCTCCTTTTGATATTGATGCTCTGAAGAGGTCGACATCGGCAGTAATTGGATGCCCAGGGACACACATGGATGACATGGGCGTGTCGATCTGGTCCAGGTCCGTAGTCAGAGTTGAGTAGTTGAGCTGCTTGGATTGCTTCACTTCTTGAGGGTAATGACCCAGGTAGCTCCATGTGGTTAGGAGAACCGTCACGTCTATGAGTGGCAACCACCCACAGTCTGTTGGATTTTCTGGTGCTTGATAACTGCTCCAGTAGTTGACTAACTCCTCTACCATCGGGATCCGGTATAATGTCGTGAATAAAACGTTGTGATTGGCTAACGATTTCATTACAATGGCGGTATAGGTCTCCAGGTGTCCGTCCACAGAACACTCCATTTCTCCAACGCATTTGAAGAGCCGAAGAAGCAGATAGTAAACTGTTCGGAGCAATTCCGCCCATACCTTTTTCCGCTTTTGGAACTTCCTTTTCACCATGCTCTTCACGAAGGCGCTTGTTGCTTTGATGTAGCTCTGCCAGTACTCGTCACTTGAGTGTTGGCGGAGCACTGTGAGAAAGATGACGAGTCCCTCCACTGGTAACAGCCGCTTTTGAAGTTGAGGGTGCTCGTATGCTTGCAGGAAATTCCACAGGCTGGCGACTGGCACTTCCGCAATCCGGAACGTTGGTAGATTCAATCGAGTTGTCTCCGGCAACCGAAGATACTCCTGAAGAAGGTAGTTGTTCCCCTTGTTCAGCCTGGTGATCCATTCTTGAGGGTACTCCCATGCTGGGGTTTGATGCATCACTGAAGAGTCTATTTTGCAGGTTTTGCATTTCCCAATTTCTATTCCAATCAAAATAATCAGTATCATCTTATGATAATTCTATGACCAACGGTTTAGGATTATCGTCCACTAAATCACACACAGAAGCTAACGCTTCGTCGAGACCGTCTGACGCCCAGTCGTCGTCCATGTTTTATAGAGGGCGCCTTCTCAGCGCTCCCTCTTATACCGTCACGAGCCGAGCTCCTTCCCACCACCAACAGTAACCCACATCACGTAGACACCGTCTACGGTCAAGGGCACACTTGAGATAACGTAGTGCACAGTTACTGTGCACCGTAACAGCTTAAATGCTGGAACCGCTACCACTATTGGCGGTGAGATCTTTGAGTGGCGCCCCCTGGCTATGACGTCGGCTTAGGGATTCGCGCCGCTGTCGTCTGCTACACTCCGCTTGTGAGGGGCAACAGTGCCTGGGCTAGAAATCGCCTGCTTCGTTGCTGTAGTGCATTAAAAAGCGTATTTCTAGCGACTCAGTTATTTTGCCAGCTTCTGACGCATCTGAATAATTTGAAGCTGTATCCCCCACAAGTTTGCAACACACGAAGAGATAGAGAACAACTTTCTTCAGAGTAATAGTCAGAAGATCGTGTGTAACTCGTCCTTTCTTGCTTATTCGCGAGGATCAGCGTTCAGAGCTTCTCGATAAGTATTCAAAATGCGTAGGCTTCCTGCAGTATTTTTGAGATGCTCCTATGAAGGCTCAACAGTCTAATACTACGTACCAAGCAGCGGCCTCTACACGCTCATCGCACAGCAGGAAATAAAGCGGCTTTCTTCTGTTTCTTTCGTTGTTGTCTTGTATCGAATTAATGTTTCTTGTTTTTTTTTTTTTTTTTTTTTTCTGCCCAACGCATTAATTTTTCTGCGCCGTCACCAACTTCTTATTAGGAGGTTTCGGGATGTTTGGGAGCCCCACAAAGGTCGTGTGGATATTTCCTTCATTTTGTATGGCCTACATTCCCTTCTTCACAAATTGGCTTTCATTACGGCTGCGTGCAAGAAGGTGCATATCCGCAGCGTGCTTTGTTTATTCGCATGCAAATACAATGAGAAGGTTTATGCTACGCCACCGCGATCGCGCCCTAAACAACGTTGTCCGCAGTACTCGAAGGCGGCTTTTGTGCTCCGAATTTCTATCGTAATTATATCGTTATCATAACGAACTTACTCTCATCTCGAACAATGATGACATGATTACGGTGTTGAAGGCATGATATACTCGCTAACTAACGTAATAAATGGTATACCTGCATATATTACGAGACTCGAAACCGAAGAAGAATTCCAAGTAGCTCTTTATTGCTTTTCAACCCTTCCAGCCGCGAAGAACAAATCCTATTCTACTCGGGATGGCGTTCTATGATTTGAAGAAAATTACTTTTACTCTCTTGTCCTGGACTGAGGACCCGGCCCACTAACCAGATCGATTTAATTGTTAAACAAAGTTTTCCCCTCCTCCCCTTACTCCTCCTCCTCCTCTTGAGTGTAGTTTTCATATAACGCATATCCGAATATCGGGAAGATATGGCTGTGCAAAATGTTCCGAAATATCCCTCCAGGTCTTAACAAACATATATGTGTTACTATAAATTTAACGAAGGCGTGACTCGTTTTGCTCAATAAACCTCCATACTGGTTAGATGCCTGGTATAGAATCAGCACGCGCGTATATACACACTGGGCTATTTGGAACTCAACCTACAGTTTTTGCAGTCTATAGTGCATGTCGGCAAACTTTCATGCCTTGACAACGTAAAGTGATGTGAAAAAACGCGTTCGAGCGTTCGGCAAGGTTGCGAAAACTGTTTTACCTTACATATGATTACCGGTACTCGTGATGCCTTCTGCCAAAGCCGACAGCCCTGAAGGTCTAGAATTTGTTTTGGTCTTCCATTTTCGCTGTTGTCGGTTATTAGCAGCTAACTGTTCCTTTTGTTCGAATGCTTACATGAGAAGCTGACGCCTAGCTCCGACTCTTCGCGCTCCGCACAGGACCGGCTTCGCAAGGAACGGGGTGGCGCCGGCAATGTTTCTCCCGTAGCGGTATCCAAAACTATACTTTAATTGACACGATGAGCTAGTGTATGCGATTTTAAGCCTATTATTATGATAAAAAGTTACCCACACGCCAATTCTGGTGCGGACAAGCATCAGACGTTGACTGAGCGCAAAGAAACAGCAGGGAGAGCGATCCTGAGTGAAGCAGATGACAAATGCGAGAATCCCTAAGCTGACGTCACGGAGGCGCGCTTCGCAGCGCCGCCTGTGTTCGCGCTCACCGCCAATAGTGGCACCACCAACCCAAACCATCCGCATTTCATAGCGAGCTATTATTTTATTCTATTATTTTATTTCTGGTTCTCCATGGGCCTTAATCAAAGCTGTATCAAGAGTGCTTTCTTAACGCACCCTTGTAAATATGACATTCAGTACGACAATAGTAAGCAAGTATGCTTTGAAGTAAACAACTTACTCTTTATAGCCTGTTCAAGTTCTTTTCTGCTTTTTGGAATTTTTAAGAAGGTGAGGCAAGGGAGAGATGTGAGTTTTGAACACATGTATTGTATGGGAATCATTGTATGAGTGCCACTGAGAGCAAAGCGTGTCGTATTGTCACAGAACTATCCATATAGAACGACTTCCTGTGCCATGCCTGCATTGAGCTTAGAGAAGACGCGCCTGGGCAGCTCTGTTTCGTTTTTCGGGATTAGTAAGAGCTTGAACCTATTGACAAAAAGGCAGATTTAGAGGGCCTTCATTCTTTCCGATTGCCTCCTCAAATCGCACTGCTGCCTTGTTGGCTGCCTGCCATATGTGTACTACTCCTTTTTTTGTTTACACAGCTTTCGGAGCATGTTTGCTTTGGCAGCAATGTCTACCATTGGCTGAAAAGTTTAAGAATAACAGCCGTGACGGTTCCGCTACTTATGCAAAATATTTCTGCGTGAATAACACATCTTGAAAAACTAGAAAAGCTGAAGATTCGTCATGTCAGCCTGCCTGATGGCGTCACTGAAGTTTTGCTTTTGCTGGTTAGTACATCTCGCTCTCATAAACACATCTCTTTGCCCCGTGACAAGAAGTGGAGCCTTTTTACACTTCCTTGGAGAGGTGCAGCTTGAAGGAACTCTGCGTAAACACCAGCTCCCTGTTGAGTGTCACATTCAAGTCCCTTGTGCACCATTCGAAAGTGAGCCTTAAGCCATCCAAAGGCATTCTCGACGATGCGCCTTGCACTTGATAGTCTGTAATTGAGTGTCTGTGAAGAAAGCCCAGCAGGGCCAGGTAGTGGAAACGGGTTCATGAGGTGGGCCTGCAAGGGGAACGCTTGGTCTCCGAGGGGAACAAGGCAAATATTCACGCGTTCCGAAACCTTTGCCTCCATTGAAAACAACTGGCTAGCCAATACAAATGGCAACTTCGACGCACGGAAGATGTTGGAATCATGATTTTTTCTGGGTGACCCAACTTTTGTTCGCAAACACTTGTAATTGTGGTCAGCAACCGCCAACGAAATAATGCTATACCTACCTTGATAGTTGTAATAGTCAGAGGCATTAACTGTGGGAGGACACACTTCCAAGTGGCAACCTTCAAGGGCACCAATTTCCTGGGGAAAACCCAGTACTGCCTCAAACTGGCGCAGATTCTCGGCCATTTCGCATGGTCAAGGGAACCTAATGTACAGTTGCTCGAGGTGCTGCACGACCACCCGACAGAACTCCCGAAGCATAAGGTTTACCGATGGGCGGCTCACCCCAAACAGATGAGCCAAAGTTCTTTCCTCCGCTAAGCTCGTGAGATGGTATGAGCCAATTGCCACACGCTTGTCTATGTTAGTGTGTTGTCATCTCATGCGTTTACTATGTATGTGAACGTAGTTTGGCTCACACGGAAGTTTTCTCTAAAGGCAGAGTTGGGAGATCAGGAAGTGTGGTATCACACGACGAACTGCGTCAGTGGTACAACCACATGCCGCTCATGAGAGCAAAGTCGCATGATCGCCGTCATGTGCAGTTTACACTTCATAGCTGTCTGCCGGAGCTCTTCACATCAATTTCGGCCTGTGATGCAGCTGTTCCATCTGTAGCTGTAGCTGCCAGTTGGAGGGCGAATGCACTTGTAAATTGAAGTTCACTGTCGTAGGACGGATCGTTGAACACTGGTCTGCTTGGAGCCATGGTTTGCTTATGGGATGTAAGTTGGGCAGACGTCGCTTAAAACTTCACAAACAGTTCAGCACGGAGGGGGACGCCGGCAGACGCGCCAGTTCGCGCGGGTTGCCAGGTGGCTTGTTGCCATTTTAGCGCGCAGGAGTTGGTGGCGGCCCTGCGAGCGGGAGTTTTCAATTACCTCGTCCGTAATGAGACGTTAACCGTCGCACGCTATAAGACATTGACTGTCAGTCGCAAAGCGGTCAGTAAGTGCTCGTTTTGGAGAAAAATGGTTGGTTATACCCATTGCAAGGACATTTTAGCTTCGTTAAAACGAGGTATTAAATACATGGGCATCTATGGGAATTTTTTGGGGAATTACGATTGCTTCGTTATATCCATTAGTTCGTTATATACCGTTTCGTTATAACGAGGTTTTACTGTAAATGCATTTAGTCACAAAGTATTGTTGGTATCTGCATGTTTCATTCAGCATGTGCATTGGTTGGGGAGCAGGCTGCTCATGTTCATTGAAAAATAATGCCCTTGTATCCATGACAGCCATTTGGCAATGCAGGTAATATGCGCTACAGGACACCTCAAATAGCAATTTCAGCAATTTGTTTGTGGAGTCATGGAGCTTCCTCATACATTTATTTGTGGCCTAGAACAATATGATTCCGTACAATTTTTAATTTTTAATAAATGATCAGTTATGCCACGCAGTCAATGACGAGTTATGACATGCAGTTGCTGTACTGATGCAGGACCGTGTACTTGATAAACAGAGATCAATACTAACACGTTTTGCAAAGTACACTGCTTGTGGCCATCATGTGCAACCTTCGATTTATGCATTTTCATCGTTCTCTTGTGCAATAAGCGGTCCCCTGAAGTTTGAGAGGAATGCACGTGTACAGGAACCCCAGCCGTCTGATGCGCCTCGTCAGGATCTCGGGCAAAATTGCTGCTTGTAGAGAGACAAAAGTCCTTCAACAGTAGCATCCCGCATGGGCTTTTCGAAGTGTATGCGTTGCACGGATACACAGTGCTGTACATAGCTCCGGATGGTTTGTCGAGATGACAAAGTCGCACCGTGACTTCTTTGTCACTCCAAGTTGACCTTGTACTTGAAGAAAGTAAGGGTGGTCCCTTTTCAGTTGTGCTTCACCGTCAACAATGGTTGAGCAAAAATTCCTGTCTCTGCATGCCGAGGTCACAGATGTGCTGCACCCACATTTCAGGAATACTTCTCCAGTTTTTGTTGAAGTACTCGAGCACAGCTGGGGTCGCGTATCTGCCAAACTCTGGTACGGCCTCATCATACTGACTTGCAGTGGGAGCATGCACCATCTCGTCAAAACTTGACATGATCTGGTCACGCTCTTCTACTGACTTTGACAACTGGCCAGCAGCAGCTCTGAAAGCTTTCTTGACATGGAATTGGCAGGGTTGTATTGCTGGGGAGTTGGGGAATTTGGTACTAATAGCAGAAATTTCTGTGAAATCCTTGTCTACGACCACAACCTTGGGCTTGGCAGTAGCTGGGTTTCCTTGCACAAATGTGGCCAACATTTGCGAGACTACATGCTGCTGCTCGAATGCTACAAATGCATAAGTGACGACTTGGCTGCCACCATTGCCATCTTGAACTATGAACACGAAAAGCGGCATCCGGAGCTTATTGGTGCGGTACCTAGCGTCGACTATCAGCACTTCAGGGAAAGACCTGAAGGCTTCTTTCATGTGGGCCGTCTCTACCAAAATAATTTGCAATTCTTAATTTTCATCAGTCACTGGCGTAATGGTAGCATGGAACTTTTCACAACGTTGGATTTCTTTCATGAGGTCAGGGGCTTCGTCTGTCTTGTCAGGTCACTCTTGAGATTACAGATGTCCCTTGCAATCACAGACCTTCCTGCAAGCATTACGTAAATTAAGGTTTTTTATGCTGTGGCACTAAAAATAATTTCATGCATACACATGTAGCGGGTAAAAATAGGCGTGTTGAAACATGCATACAGGGTACACATGATGCGACGGTGCAATGCTGTGCACAGCACTGATGGAGCCTTTGTATACTACTTATGCAGATGTCGTTGATTTGCACATATCTATAGGTTTATACATGAATATAGCAATAACTTACCAGTGCTTTCATTCAAGCTCTTAACCATGCTGGGCAACATGTTCAGCTCAAGCAGTGGTTGAACGTAGTTCCTTTCTTCAGCAGTTAGGCGCCAGACCTCTGGATGCGACTTGAACGTCTCGGTGCTGACGTGATTATGTTCAAGCTCCATCTTTGTGATTTCGAGTTTCTGGATGGTCCGCCGTGCTGCAACCACAATGGTCGCTGGGCACTTCTTCGTTGTCCTGCAAATTGATTACCGTGTCAGTAATAAGCACTGGACCACATGCAGAATATTTTTAGCTACAGTAATAATGCACTTTCAGAATAAGTAAAGGGCAGACAATCTTGTACTACAAGAGGGAGGCAATTTCTAGCGTGCATTGTAACAACAAAATGGACCAGCTGTACCTCTGGTGGGGACGAATTCCAATCCTGGTGGTTCTTATGCTGCCGCCGTGCTTGCAAGCGTAAGTGGCGTTGGCATATTTCAGTTCTGCTTTCAATCTCTGCAGACCAGCAGTCAGGCGGGAATTCACAACTTCCTTTGTTTTGGTGGCTTTCGTGACGAAGAGAACATTATTCTGGATTTGGAATTCTCTAAACTCTCGATCAAATTCCACGAACATGTCAAACGTGGCGCCGACCTTGAAGGCCATTATCAAAGCGATGAATGCGCGGACCACTACGGCCAGCATCTCTGGCTTCTCTGCACTTTGTCAGGGCACACCATGAGACACACGGATATAGACATACGGGCACCGGAGAGACCGAGAGTAATTATGATAACTACGGGGACAGACTACACGCAGAAGTTACACTGTGACTGTACCGAAGCCAAGCCAATGGGCGGTAGCCACTGCTAGCAAGGCCACTAGCCAGTGAGGTGCGCACCAGAGGGTGCCGGCGCTGCCGCTCGCCGCGTCGTGCGTATAACAAGTTCCGGCTGAGTTCATGACGTCATACGTATAACATTGCCCTAATAGAAATGCTTTACGATTGCTTAGTTTTTCAATTCGATATTTTCAACGGAACTCCACGCTGTCTATGCATAGAGCCTAAGGATTTAAAAATGGTTTGTGAAAAGGTAGTGCAGTTCGTACCTTGCGATACTCTGATAGAAAAAACTTTATTGAAAAGCTGTTTCAGTGTTATGTATGTTCAAAACTGATTAAAAAGTGCACTCCCCCCCAGAGTTGCCAAAAATTTGATTTTAGGCACCTAAGGTGACATAATAAATGTTCACTGCTCCACATCAAGGTTCTTCTGCTCCAAAAACTGCTACCAAACCTGGTTTAGCTGTCTCACCCCTGCATTCCCACATAACAAGCGGACAGCAGGCGGGCCAGGTGACGGTCCTCTGACAGTTATTGAAGCAACAGCTTTGGGCTGGCAGTGTCCAGCACGCATGCAATGCGGTGGGCCTTCTAAACTTGTTGAAGCTACGTGCAGCGAATAAGCTCTCTTATTACCACTGCAGCAAGTGAATTTCCTTGTTAGTCACAAATAAGCTGTGAGGAAAACTCATGTGTAAGCTTAGGTTGCATTCTGTCTGATGATTAAAGAAAAAGGCATTGCCTAAATTTCTCCGGTGCCCAAATCTGGCAGTTGATGGCTTTTCCGTTGGTTGTCTCATCTCTTTTTACCAGTTTCCTTTCTAGGTGGTTGGTCAAGTTGCAGAACCTTGACCCACCTGGTTTGGAAAGAGCTTGTTGAAAGCCATGGCCTCCAAATGGATTGCAGCAAGTGCAGTCATTTTGATTGATGTCCAAAGCAACAGGAAGCAGCAGTGCTGATCGCGAGCCGTGATGTGTCTCTACTTGCAGGGCTGGTGATTTCACTGGCACCACCTGGTTGCATAACTTTGTGTATGACTCGTTCATTGCCCTGTTTTGGCAACACGCTTTGCGCAGCTTGAGTAATTTAAATTTAGCTTGCATAATTGCCTCAGCACTTTTTCAATAGCTGTCAAGCAATGAATCTTGCGAGAAAGTTCCACAGAAATAATAATATCCTGTTTAAATACCTTGCGATATGAGGATCTTCAGCATGAAATAATTTTAATTAGGGCAGAAAGTGCCGGTGCCAAAGAAGAAAAGTTACCCTGTGCATGGACCAGACTGGACGAAGGCAGCTTAAGCATTACATGATGTCTACGTGCTTTTTGCGGCATATAGTACAAGCTCTCTATTTATCTACAGATTGTGCCATAATGACTGCCAGATACAGATCACATCGCACTTCATTGCAATGCAGCTGCATTCAGCCGGGATCTCCGGATTTTTAGTTTAATCTATGTCATTAAAAATATTGATTGTGTCAACTGACAGGCCATGCTTGCCAAACATGCTCTCAATGTTTCATTTCCCTCTGTAGACTTACAACACTGTCATAGCTAGAGTTATCAAGCAGCCTTTCACAGAAAAACGAGCGTCAATCTTTATAGATGCGTTTAAACGATTTCAGACTTTTGATGTATCCTTGTAAACCTTGGCTGTATCCTCCTTGAAGAATGTGCATAGCAGTTGTAGGGTAACCCGGGACCTTACCACCTGTCCTACAATACTGGGCCGCTGCTGTGTAACTCTGGCATGAGTAAGTCTGAACAAGAACCCCCCAAGAAGGGAGAGGTGAATAAAAAAGTGCATCTCCTCAAACATATTGGGCCACTGCTCTAACAAATCCTGCATATCACTGCATTTTCACTGATTTCCTTGTGGTACAGTGGATATGTGGCTCTTTATCCTCTCAAGGCCGTCTCGTCGCATGACGTCCTGTCTTGCAGACACCATTTTTCAATTGCGCTGCTCCATGTTGTGACTTTACAACCTTTCGTAAAGGCAGTCAAGCTGTACATTGCCAAGCCACTTCACAGCCAGTGCAACTTAGCAGTGAAATATTGTAGTCAAGCTTGAGAGGGGGCACCTATACTAGGGTGTTTTTGTCATTTAGTGTGCATTGCTTTTTTCACTAGTCATTTGAGATTGTTATTGTTATTCTCAGCAATTGAAATTTGTTAGTAAGTGTTGCACAAAGATTATGGTAACACGCAAGCAAACACGCAACTTTATACTGAAAGGTTTGTTTTTGGCGAGTAAAAAATGCGGATGAAGGGCACTCACAAAGTAGAACACGTGGTTGTGTTTCATCCGCCTTTTATACTGGATCATTGAATCGAAAGCGTTGAATCGCATGTTTGTTTGTACTATCAAATTTGCCTGGTGTCGTCAAGTACGGCAAGATATCTTGAATCACACAAATCGCGCATAGAGGCATCTTGTCCCGCACGGCTGTGCCGGGTAGCTAAGCTGCCACGCTCTCCCATGTTCCCTCTAACCGTGATTAGATAGTACATTTACCAATCTTTCCATAATAACCACCAAAAACATTAATGGATGTTACAAGGCATCATTATTTATGTGTGGGGATGGTGCTAGTTTGTTCGCGGCCACCTTTTCGCATAGCAGCAAACATCGCGCAAATTCATCTCGCACTATGCTTGCAGGTGCTCGGGAACTTTGTTCATAGGACCATCCAGGGGCAGCAAAAAGTTCTGCCAAGATGTCAACCTTTTCTCTAGCTGCTGACTATTCTATTGCAGCATCTAACTCTCTTCAAACTTGCCCCCTTTCTCTTTGACCTCTTCCCTATGCCAAGCCTCGACAAGCTGCAGTGCTAGTAGAAAAATTGTTTCGCCAATTTTGTAAATACAGGAGGCACTCATGAAAATGACCACTCGTTCAGGACGTATCCACCGGTTGCATTTTGGGTGCTTATAACCATTCCTGTAAGTGTTTTTAGAACAGGAAATAAGGGTCTGCTTAGAATTAAATGAGATGCAATAAGAATGCCCATCGCTGTAGCTGACGCTACTGTGGAGAACAGCAAATTAACAAATGGACGTGCAGTTCAATGCACGCAACAGACTTGCAGCCACTTCTCATGAAGACTTCCTGCAGACTAACAAGGGTTCAGTTAAACAAAGTTCAAATTTTCTGAAATTTGTCCAAGTACAATGTTTTGTTGTTTTGGTTACTCTGCTTAGGTGCAAAACCTTCCTACTAAACTATAACACAGATTCTAACACAAGTTCAGTATGTTCGTACCAATTTTCCATGCATTTTTAAAATAAAGCTGCATTGTGCAAGTGGTCATTTTAACTTTCTAGACTACTTAGGCCTGCAGGCCTAAGTTTTTTGGACACTTTAGTGCATGCAAGGTGAAAAAAATTTTCCTTTGCAGCGTGCATTTTGTCACTCCACCATCGTTCTCGCTGCTGCCACTGCAGTAGCAGGCTCCCTCGTCGTTATCATCGCCCTTTGTCTCTTGCCCCAGATCTGTGCAGTATTTAAAGATGATCTCTGGGAGCAACACTTCCTCGAAAAACTGCAGGCATTTGCTGACAATTTCGCTCCAAAAGTTAGGGTCAAACTGAACTTTTTCGATGTGGCAGTCTTGCACTGCCCACACTACAAAGTCATACTACTGCAGCCTGGTGGCAAACATCTGTAGCTGGACTTGGTAGAAGTACTGATGCCTTCGTTTTAGTTTAGGGCAGTCAGCGGAACTGTTATTCAAAATACCTTTCTTATTGCTAGCAATGTCCACAACATCTGCTGTGTAAGGGCATTTGACCTTGAGTGGACCCTTGCTGCATCACTTGCACAAAATCACCTTACCAGGCTATGCCACCAGGAATTGGTATGGAGAGTAGATGTGCAACCCCGTTGCGTTGCACTGAAAGTCGACGGGAGCAGATGGCAGTGTTGACACACTCTGCCTCCTGGTTGCACCCTCCTTGGAGTGCAGGTTGCCCAAGATGAAAAGGTAGAAGCATCCGGGCAGCACATCCTCTTGACGAGACTTAGACGGTCACATCATTGAAGTGTGGCATGCAGCTCCAGCGTTCGAAGCAGTCGCCCTTCCTACTTGGTAAGCTAACCATGTGGTCAATTTTGCTTGATCTTTTGTTGCCTTCTCACCAGCACGTCTTACTCTGATGCGAAGTTTGAGGTCCTGAAAAAAACTTTTTGGGCTGTTTTACAACGAACACATTCCATTTCACCCCAGCTTACTTTTAGGAGAGGATGCTCTTGTTAAAATTTCCGGTTTTTTGTTTTTTAAAGGAGCAACGCTCCTAAACAAGGTGTAATATTTAAAAAAATAATTACCCACAAAACAAAACACAAATCCTTGTTTGGCATGTGCTAGTCTTAGTTGCTTATGTGCCATCAAACAACACAACACTCGACAGCATTGCAGATTTGCACATTAGTACGTACTTAAACAGCATGGCAGATTTGCACATTAGTACGTACTTAAGCTCATTGGCTAGGGTATTAACATTGGGGTTAATTATTAAGCTCGTTAACATTTCTGCAACCGGCTTGCTTTTTCCAAAAGTTCCCGCAAATGTTTTGATGACGACCATGAAAGCTAAGAACAGATGGTGGTACATTTTTGCTTAATTGATTGTATGCAGAAGGATAAGCTGAACATAGTAGTCCAAAGTGTGCATACCTCCTGTATGAAAAACTAGTTCATTTTTCTGCATATCAGCTTCGGTGTACAGATTCATGTGGGAAGATAAAGAAGCTAGCATACATTAATTTCTTGCATTTCTAATGTTTCAGAAAATAATACAAAAACTTTAAGCAGTTAAATATTTACCCTATTCCCTTGAGTGGAAGGATGCTTTTATACTTCTGTAAGTCAAGTGTGCTCATGAACATCTTTCTGCACTGTGATAGCTTGGCTTCCCATCAAAAAAAAAAAAAAAATGTGCAACTGTTCCCTATCACTTGCACTGATTCTTTGTTTATTTTACCCTTCAGAGGTCAATTTTGAATAAAACAGTTTGGGCTTTGCCAAGCAGGCTGTTGATGTGCTCTCGCCCAGTAGTTTTATTCTCCTGCTGTAAGAAATAAACTTGAATTAACTGAAATCCGTATTCTGGTGCAGGAAGAAGGGGTAGTTGTGCTCATTCGTGATACAAATGCGCTTACATATTCAATCTCAAAGCTCTCAGAGAACTTTCTGCACTCTTCGATTATTTCATCCTATCCTTTCGGACACCTCTTGATAGACCTCCAAGTACAGCTGAAGGATATCTTACTGTCATTGAGATAAATTCCTCACACATAGCGGGGCACCTTCACGGCACCTTGATGGTGATGGTATTATTGACACTGCGGACCCGGAGCCTCCAAACATTACCTGTAGCCAACTGTGGCGATGTGTTTATTGGTAGAGGGTAAGAAACCATGAACTAGCGCTGTCGGAGCCATGGTCAAGCTCCGGTGGACGGGCTTATGACACTAATAGCTATTGGTGTATCAGTCTGTAGGTGTATTGGTATATTTGCCTAGGTAGTCCTATAGGTGTATTGTCCCAGTCCTATAGGTGTATTGGTACCTGTGGGTGTATTGGTACATTATCCTTGGCCTATAGATGTATTGGTATCATGGGCCCTTTACAGCACCAATTTCAATATGGCCAAGTGGATGCCAAGGACTTTAGTTTATTGTATTCATTTGGCCATATTACACTTGCTTCAGCAAGTTTCTAAGCACAATGGGGTACCACTGACCTTCAAATACCACAAATTCGTCAATGCTGGTTGACCGCAGCTTTATTGCCCAACTATGTCTCACAGGCTGTCGAATTTCCGCTGCATATAATCCTTGAGTCAGAGCTAACCTGCAAAAACAGTATGGCAGTAATTAGGAACTTGCGCAGTAATTGTACATTTTTATAAGTGCATCTAGCATTTCTTCCAGGCGAAACAAACCAGACTCTTCGGCAGCACATGCTAGACCGCAAAGAAATACGGTGCGTGAGTACGCCGATGTGGGCAGAATGCGCGGAAAGCTAGACATTCTGTTTCTATTCCATCTGGATGAAACATTACCCGCAGAACTTCATATCATCTGTATGAAACACTATATACACAGTCAATGATTGGAACACAAAGTACTACATGCATTTGTACTCGGTTCATACGTGGTCGCATCGATAGTGGCTTTTCCAAAAATGAAAGTGCCGCTTGTTGACCTGCTCTGCTATATTCAATAAAAAATTTTATCAGGAAAGAAAAAGCTTCTACAGCTTCATGTTGATAAGAAATGTATACATATTGTTCACATTCGGCAAGTGCAACCGCCCACGCCAGTACAAATGCCGAAGGGTGAACATAACTCTGAGTGGCCGCTTTGAATCAAATGAGCTGACCCTCCAAGCTCTGGAAGTGCCAGAGGTCTGTACAGTGAGGGGCCCGGCCATAGAGAGCACCGTTATTGCAATGCTGCGTGACCGGAATTTACCCTTAGCCGACGATCCCCAAGACGATAAACCTCAGGACACCGTGATAAGCGTGTTGATCGGCTCTGACAATTACTGGAGGGTTGTAACCGGACGTGTCGAGCGCTTCACCGACACCTTGTGCGCCGTGGAGACAATATTCGGTTGGGTCGTTCAAGGAACCTACACTGACGTCTGCCATCGTCTGACACCACGTACCACCAGTGCAACTGCATTATTCCTGGCTTGTACTGACGATTGGCGCAAAGAGTTCCGACCGGGAGACCCGTCGGAGATGTGGCGGTTGGACGCCATCGGTATACGCGATGCAGGTGAGGAGCACGACGTCAACAAACACCCGGCGCTCCTACAGTTTAGTAGCGCAGTACACAAGAGCGAAGGTCGCTACGTAGTACCGCTCATGATTAAGACACCTGGGCTCACGTCATCCACGAACCGAAGTGTAGCTGAATGCAGGCTGAAAAGGCAGCTTCAGCGGTTTGAACATCAGCCAGGGCAGCTGCAGAAGGAGGAAGAGGAAAAGGAGAAGCGCAAGTCGCTGGAAGGGGAAGATTCCCAGGCCCAGACGGCTAGGAAGCTCAAAGCCAGAGACATTTATTCGGAAGATGAAGATTATGACACTTCCGACCGAGATGACGAAGAGGACAACAAGGCTGGTGGCGACGCGTCAGAACGGCGCCATTCTTCCTCATCTTCGTCCTCATCATTGGAAGATGAGGAGGAGGCCAAGCCACAAATTGTCGCTGCGAAGGAAGAAGTCAGCAAGATCCAAGAAGTCAGCAAGGCCAAAGTGTACACCCTGGGACGGTCCCGAACCAACAAGGGCCTGAGGCTGAAGCATGGCAAGCAGGAGAGGGTCTTCCGAGCTCGAGTTGTGTCCAACCAAGACTTCACCGACTCAGACCTTTACAAGTGGACAGAAGGAATGAACCTCGCAGGGGTCGCGTTTCCAACAACGGAAGAGGTGACGCGGAAGCTGAAGGACGTTCAGGGCGCACTCAACTACCAGTACAAGGAGTCAGACGTCGAGACCATCGTGAGCGAGAAGCAGCGTTTTAAGCAAAATCCAAGCAACTATGCGGTGCGGAAGACGCAGCTCATGACGCAGGAGATTAGGATGCTGAAGGGAGTCCAGGAAGAAGCACAGAGGTTGGCGGGAGAACTGGAGCAGCTCGAGGAACGTGCGAGGGAGCTGGACAAGCAGCTCACGAGTACAGTCAGCGCCATGAGCTACATCAACAAACGGAACCGTCTGAAGAACATCGTGGAGATTGAGCGTGCGATCCTGGCAGACGCGAAGCTTAACAAGGAGAAGGCGGACGATCCGTTCACGAGACGGAACTGCGCACCAAGCCTCGTCACCAAGACTCGGGGTGCGGACGTGAAGCCGGCTCCGGTTGCGCCGCCCCCCAAGATGAAGCAGGAGGAAGCGGTGGTCAGTAGTCTGCCCGTGATGGATGCACTCCTAACCGGCAAGCGCACTGTGGGACTACCACCACGAACTGCCGACTGTTTGCTGAGCTCCGCCGCGCATGACTTGCGACGAAGGGTGAAGTACAGAGATGAGCTTCGGCGCCGACCATGGAAGCGATGGAAGGAAGAATATTTGCTTCTTCTACGCTCCGCTAATCACTACCCGCCGTCGTCATCCTCCCAACTACGTGTTGGCGATTTGGTGATTGTCAAGGACGACAACGTGCCGGCGCTGCAATGGAAGCTCGGCAGGGTGGTTGACGCGTTTACTGGTAGGGACGGCATCGACAGATACTTTACAGTCACCTTCCCAAATGGCCAGCAAGTACGGCGGGCTGCTCAGCGGTCATACCCCTTGGAGGCGGGCGACCACTCCGCGGGCCCGGGAGGATGTTGAGTTTCCCGCGGGAAGCAGTGGCGGGAAGCGCCATGCGCCTCGCGGCTCAACCACAGAAGACGAAGAGGGTGGGCAGCGGGGGCATGCGCGTGAGCACGCAATAAAGAAAGAAGAGAACCAGGAGGAGGTGTTCGAACTGGTAACGCGGGTGTCGGTCTCTTCGCTGTCTCAACACATATCTTCAAATGCAAAAATCCGAGCAGCGTGCACATTTGTCATATCGCCGAGAGTGAAGACGAGAATCCTTGAATACGAGTGACGTCAAAGGTGTGTTTACGATTTAGTGCTCCACAAATGATGTCCACGTAACTTTAAAACTAACAAATACAATGTGTGGCACTAAAATTCACAAACGCGGTGGCTGCTCGCTGAGATGAACGACCATGCCTTGGATTGTGCCGGAGCGCCGGGCATGGAGGAAGCCTTTTTTGCTTTATCTTAAAGACGAAACCTCCGCCAGGTGAATCTTGTCAGAGAAGCATTTTGAGCAGTTAAATCGCGTGATGCGAAATCGGGTCTGCCATTGGCTCTCGCCGCTTGTGAGCCGCCATCGCCTCCATCGTTCCGTTCGCCACTTCGTGCTATCTTTTCTATGTCCTTATCCTGTCTTTTGATTCAAACGTGTAGCGGTTGCAGTTGGGATGTCGAGGAATGACGAGTTTCGTGCAGGATTCGTGCAACAACTTCTTCACGGAATCAGCCAGGTGGCAGCGAAAGGCGTCCAACACGAGCACTGATGGGAATCCCAACAGTGCTCCAAGCCGCTGACACCACACAGACTTTTTCCAGTCAAGCACCAGTTCTTCCTCCATCCACCCTTTGTCCTGGCAACGCACAACATTCTTCGAGAAGTTTTCATTTTTCGGTAGCGTCTTCCGCTTGAACACGATTAGGGCGGCAGCTTGCGACAATCCGCCGTGCAGGACATCACGGTGACCCTCATTTTATCGTTGCTAGTCGACCTCGCGTAGACTTGTTTAGAGCCTTTCTCCTGTACTGTGAGTGCCGACGGGATGTCGAGGTACAGTGGCGTCTGATCACCATCGCCGATCTAGCCCCGCTGGAAGTCGACATTCTTCCGCAGCCTTATCACGTGCCGCTGAAAAGCCACTAGCTGTTCTTTGTAGCTTTCAGAAAGTGTCTGCGATATGGACGTCCATCGACGTAAAGAAAATCCAGCACGGCGCATATACCGCGACACCCAGTTTTTGCTTGCCTTGAAGTCTTTTTGAGGAATGCCTTTCTCCCGGGCAATTTTGCGTGCCTTCGCTTGCAGCAGTTCAATGTTGACAGCCAAATGAGCAGCGCATTGGCATTGCACGAAGGCTGTTGAGTCCTTTTCAATCTCCGGAAAGACTTCGTTTTTCGGTCCACGGAAACTTCTCCGGAAACCGTTGCACGAAAAAAGTGACTGCTTTTGCGTTCTCCACCCGCGAATGCAGCCTTCGGTGACGCTGAAGTGCCATCCTGCGGCACAATTCCCGATGGTCTCGGCACACAAAATAACCTTTCTTTTAAACGCAGCCGAATACTGCCTTCGTGCACCCGACACCTTGATAGACTTGCAGTGAACGTGCCGATCCTTCGCGTGGTCACAACAGTCAAAATGGCGCTGGCTGAGAGAAGCAGCAGCAAGCTAACGTCACTGCAAGATGGCGCACCCTCCGGTGAAACTGGAACCAAAAGTGCAAATTTTTGGCTGAAAACTTTAGGATCCACATTTATTACGAGGCACAAATTTTACATAGTAAAACTTGGAAAAGAACCTTGTATTATACGCAGGATTTTACAGTACCCCCTCCCGTTAACCCTAAAATTTCTTCTGGGATGACCTTTAGCATACACCAGTGCTTCATTTCACTGGTATTTCTTGTCTCTAAGATTGTCACTAGGGGTGTGTGAATATTCGAAAAATTCGATTACACGAATTACTGGAATTGCAACATTGAAGAGTAGGAAAAAAAGTGACTGCACTGCATATTAAAATAGGAATACAACTGCAACCAGAGAAAATTAAAAATACCTTACTGGAGCCCCAAACATTACAACTGGAAACTTCCAGAGGAAAGTCAGTTCGAAAAAGAAGAGGTTGCACGTCTTACATTATTACACAATTGCCATTTTTCAGATAAAATTTAGAACTAGTAAATAAAATAAACACTCAAAGAAAAAAGACCCAAAGCATTGGAAACGAACGTCTTATGGTCCACAATCCTTAAGGAGTTCTTGCATAGCTGCCATGTGCCGAGCATGTGCTGTAAGCAACTCCTGGTGCCGCTCTTCCCTTCTACGTTCTCGTTCCTCCTTTCGGTTTTCTTTTTCTTCGTTCACCTTTTGCATCTCTTCGAAAGACAGTGCCATGTGTTGTGACCTGGGCAGGCTAGCACGCAAGTTCCTATCCGCTTTTCGCTCCTTCATGGGCATCTCTGCAACTTCTCCAGTCGAATTTTTTTCGGTGGATGCACCAGGGGGAATGTTCGCAGCCTCTCCATCATTGTCCAAATCTGAATTACCCTGCATGCTTCGACATGAGCTCCCGTTGCTGGCAGTTGATGAAGTGGTTTTGTACAGGACCTTGCTTACACCCCTCATAACTTATGGCTCTAAGCTGTCATCGACACCCTTAATGGTAGCAAATTCTTCATCACATGACACCCGACATAGAGCTCTACCTGAAGTTCTGTTGTTTTTGTCTTCGCTCCTTTTCAATTTAGCAAGGGCCTTGAAACGAGTTTCGCACTGCACTGCTGTGCGGGGTACACCAAGTACACGAAAAATGTCACGAGCAGTCTGGCCGAACATGTCCCGCTTGCTTCTGAACTTATTGAGTGGACCTACTTTGGGTAGTGGGCATAGCAGCCCAACAGCAGCCTCTTTTCTCCAGGGATCCATGCCACTGTCAAGAAAAAAAAAAGAAATGAGTGAACAGGAATTAGCCATCTATTAGAGGAAGGCGACTGAATATTATAAAAAATTAACCTATACTAAGCATGGACAAAGAAGCAGTTGTGTGCACGCTGTACACTCGGGATGAAGATCCGCGTTTCAAAGGGGTTAAAGCGATGAGCTCTGTAATGCAGGAGAGGCAACAAGCATGTGCATCGTTTAAATATAACAAACACTAAGCTAATGAGCCGGGCTGGCAGGCAGGCTCTGCGAAAAAAAAAAAAACGGAGTCTGCAACTGCTGCAAGGTGACTAATGTGCATATGTAGTCATTTGTTTAGCCAGCGGTAGTCTTCTCTTGAATACCTGCAGCTTCGTGTCAACCGTTACTCCGTCTCGTCTTCCATAGCACTCAGGGAAGATCGTTGGGGTTTACACTGGGCGCCTGACAACCATACTATTTTTATTTCCAGCAGTGTGAGCTGAGTATGCCCGTTTCGCAAGGCACTGGCTGTCACCAGTCCCCGCTTGGTCTGATAGCGGGCTTGCAGAGAAAAATAATAACCAAAGGTACGCTACATTTGCACAAAACGGTAAAAAAGAAACATTTATGGCCAGAAGTCAGCATTGTTTACATTGCACGTCGCACTGCGCCGATCCACCGCTGTCGTCCTTCCGTTTCGGATGGTCTCCAAGGGAACCAGCAAATTATTTTTCGGCAGCTTGCCCTCAGCGTTTTCTAACTGTTGGAGTAGCCGTATACACAGCAATACACACGTGTACGCACACGAGCTCGATTGTAGTTTATTCGCGCCTATGTGCTCTAATACACTACTGCGAGGCCCACGCTTGCAAACAAAATAGCCTTGAACTTACCCTCAACGAGGGTGCTTAACAGTCGTGCTGTCGATACAGCCCTTTCAGATGACACCATTGGAAACTGCGCAGCTGTAGCAGCATCGCGGAAGGCAGCTATCTTCGTTGTTGATGTGGGAAGCATCGGAGCACGACTGGCGTGGCGGGGAGGAATGCGGCAACGCGAATATCGACGGTGTCACAGAAGTTCCCTCTGCCACAGCTTCTGCCCCTCTCACCACTCTCGAAAATGTCCAAGTGTTCGGCTGGTGCGCCGCGTCTCCGACTAGGACCGAGAGGGGCCTCCGGATCCAGCCGCTCCGGCTCAGAGGTCTGGAGCACCTAGCCGAAGATACCATAAATGCATGTGGCGTACCTTGAGGGCGAGGGACGCAGGTTAAGTTCTTGGGCATCACAGGAGCAGGAATGTTCGGCTCCTCATCTTCATCGCAGCTGTCTTGGTTACTGTCCTTGTCAGAGAAGATAAACCGCTGCGTTCGTCGATGCTTCTGCTTCGTCTGGTTACTTTCGTCATCCGTCGCCAAATCTGACGTCATTGTGGCAGTCCTTTTGACGGTCGTGGTCATATGTGTCTGCAACAAAGTAAAAACCATGCAAGTATAAACAGTTTTTTCTCTCTCTCTCTCTATATATATATATACGTGCGTGTATACTATAAGATGAAACAGCTTACTACATTCGCACAGCACTCATATTTTGTGTTCATTCCAAGTGGTGGTTGGTTTTTCGGCGTCTTTGATGGCAATTTTAGTTCTTTTTGAACTCTCGTGGGGCGGCCAAACCGCTTTGTCTTTTGCGATGATGCACGATGAAGGAACAACAGATACTTCATCTTCATCTCCAAAGTGCACAACACTGAACGGCTTCTACCTTAGAGAATAGACGCACGATACAGTTGCAGGATAAATACGCCATCTGCATCACCGAAAATGCTAAAACAACCCAACTCTCATACTAGCGAACACTTCTTTGCAAAATGAAATTAAGTGTTCGCTTTATACTTGTAAACTTAAAAACCTGAAAACTTAATCCACACCATTACACAATCACTTGTAATGCCACCGTAGTAAAGAATGTTCTAAAAAGTAAACCTCAGAATTTTGGTCACATAGGTGACCAAAATTTACTCACTTATCACGTCTAAGTGGATATTATTGCGGGGGCGTACACTCCACAAAACAGGTTCTCAGTCTAATGTCGGCTCTTGCTTGAACGTATGCAGGAGGGGAAATATGGTATAGCCTACCCCACGTAGAAGGCACACACATTTGCGATCAATATCTTCCATTTTCTACACCGCACACGTCACTGAAATTTCGCTGGCAAGATGCACATTAAGGTTAGATGATGGGATTGGCTGGGTATACAGGTTGTCAACTTTCGTGAAAAAAAACCCGCAGGTAATTACTCTTAGAGGAGAGCATAGGATGTTGGATATCCAACCGATATTCCCATCGGTCATCATTACGCAGTTGTCCCTTCTGCTCAAGCTAGTGTGGTGTCCTTCGTCTTCAGTTTCGAATATTGCTCTCCATCAAACCCCTGCGACACTGGTCCATTTGAGTGCTTCCCTGACAATTTTGGTGATGCCACTCTTTGTTGAGTAGCCTTTGCCATCTTCCTCTCAGCGATCCGTCGAACGACTTGTGGGAGAGCCCTGGCATGGGATTTCACCAGTCTTGATTTGGTGAAGGCATCAGGCGGACCTTACTTCCCCACATCGTTCACAATAAGCAGCAATGAGTGCATGTTGTAAGCATATATTCTATCGCGTAAAGTTCTTCGGCTTGAGAAAAAAACTCTGATAAGGCGATCAGCCATGTCAGTGTGGCTAGCCGAAAATATTGGGCTGATCAGAATTGTAATTGCAGCGCTGAAATAATAAACCTGTTTTCTGCCTTCCTTTCATAATGACTGGCCCATAATAAAGAAGAAAGTTCCTGTATTCAGCAGCTTTCCAGAGCTGCAAGAAAGCTCGGCTTCTTGGTTGCTGGGAGCATTTTCATTAAAGCTGCTCAGAGAATCTGACACTGCAGCGTTTGAAGAAGGAGCCATCTTCAACGAGCATTGTTTCTTAAACAACCAATACTGCTGGAGCACTTTTCTCATCACACCTAGACATACCAAGTGCATGTAATCCAAAGGAAACTGGCTGACAAGGCCAACACTTAACCAGAGCAAGGGTGATTCTTTGCGATGATGGAGCAGTTGAAGCTGCGATTCGGAACTTCTGTCTGTTCGGAGAGGACTATGTGCATCCAGAAAAATTACTTTTGTGCCATCCTTTGAGCATTGACCTTCTTGCGTACATTTTTTGCATGCTTAGTAGCCGATGCAGCCGAGAGCAGCTCATCCATCTCACCAAGAAAGTTCTCCATGTAGGCTTGCAGATCGGCTGGCTTGCCGTCGTCATCGTACAGAGCATCAACCAATAGTGAGCCATTTTCACTTTCCTTCACCTTCATAAGCACAGGCCAGAATTCTGTTTTCAAGCCGCCTGAAATGCTCATCTCGTCAGCATTTACTATCGAAAAGAGATTGTTGCACTCATCAGGGATGTATTTTGAGATGTGCTGCAGTAGTGAAGGCGTATACCAAAATAATGGAACGATCCATCACTCACAGTAACTACTTCAGTAGTTTTTGATGTTCTTAGAACTGTCCTAGCCTCCACTGGCAACTCCGGATGGTTGGGCTAAGCACGTTCAACAGTGCACTGAGGTGCGAGGCTTCCAGTGCCCATCGCCGAAGTTTTTCTAGCAGGCTACTCGTTCCTTGCGGATGTTCTTGAGGCGTGCTTGCACGAGCGGCAGTCGGTGAATCCATTTCTTCTGTGTCATAGCGAATTGACAGCTGTTTGCTGTCAGAGTCGGAAATATTGGTGTTTTGCTCATGGGCGGGTGCGACTGCTCCAGTTGTTCCTCATTCCATAACTTGTGTTGCAGTTTCAGCATTCAGTGCTTGCGCAGTTGCATCCTCCAGCTCTGCGGCCGTATAGTTTTTCATATCGCCTTGAACATCGTAAGGAATATGCCAGTGCCTTTGGCGAGAGCCCACATCACTGAGTGCGCTCTTTACGTGCCTCTTCCTACCCTTGTGTAATTATTTAAACTATCTGTGCAAGAACCCCGCACGGGGCACCTTGAGTAATCTCGTTGACGGTATTGGCGACACCGCAAACCCCGAGCCCCCATACTCATGCTGTTTCCTACCGTCGCTAGGATTTTTGAGGTGAACACCGCATGGGGCACCTTGAGCAATCTTGGTGACGGTATTGGCTACACCGCCCACCCCAAGCCCCCAAATTAAGTTCTGACCTATCGTGACGTTAGGTGGAGGGTTAAAAACCACGAACGGTGGCCGTCGGAGCCCATCTCAAGCTCCGGTGGATGGGCTGCCTGTCTGTTGAAGGGGTATTCACACGAGGGAGCTTTCCAGCGGAGACATACGAGGGAGGTGGTGACGTCACCGTCGGTGCACCTCCGCTCGACCAGCTCCTTCGCTCACACGGCAAACGCGACCGAAGGACGGACATCAGTGTTGACAAACCACGCTCTGCACGCTCCCCGCTGTTGCCGACACACTACATGGACGCCTCCATGTAACGTCTCTACGCTGCAATGGCTGCAGCTCTGCAAGAAACTGACGACGACAACTTTCTGGACCAGCGGAAGCAATGGTTGTGCTGGGTGAAACTGTGGCTGGAAGAAAAATCTCTCGGTGTACATCTGTTGTACAAGTTGGAACGTGACACTGGTGAAAATAAACGGTTACTGCGAGTGTCCCACGACGCGTTTCTGCAGCTGTTGGCGCGTACTGAATCTTGGCTACAGAAACAGAACACAAACATGCGATGCCCCATGAGCCCGGCCACTCGTCTGAAACTTATTTTTCGCTACCTGGCATGCGGTACGTACATTTTTTTTACAAACCGGCATGAAATTCATCATATATCCAAATGTCAGTCTTATTCCATAACACACTCAGGGCAGTGCTACTGCGTAAAAGGAATCGGTGCGTACATCGTAAACTTTGCAGTACGATGTCTTCGGAATTCTTTTTTGTGGTTACAACAGAATGGAAGTAATAAAAGATAAATGTCGGAACTCCTTGATATCAAAACTGCCTGGGAAGTAGTGTAACAAACTAGTGTTGGTATTATTGATGTTCATTTTAGGCGTGGAGGTTAATTGTGAAGCTGATTTGATATATTTTGATGCACTACGAATGATGGTTGCTATATAACATTTCTGGTTTACTGCAATTATCAGAAGTTTACTGCAATAAACCAGGCGTCACACCTCACAATCTTTTTTTTCCCGGGGAAAGCCACTATTCACTCAGTCAGCAGTTCCATGTCGGGCACAGTTTTGGAGGGGGATGTGCCAATGAGTTTACGGAGAATGTGCCAAGCCCGTTTGGTCGCATTGATACATGATGACTTAGTAGCTATACTGTACCGTTGAATGTTGTCTTGTGTGCTGGTGCTGTCTGGCGTGCAATGTAAGTGGGTTAACTAGCTGCCTATGTTTATGTTACCTGTCGTAACAGTCAGCTATACTATGGTATATATGTCTCTTCTACATATACCCGCTTGCTCTGTGTGAGTTTTGATACACCAAAAGTAAAAAGTTCAACTTCTCCCAAAACCTACATGTCCTGCGGCAAACCAACTCTGTTAAATAATCCATGAAGATGACAGACGGCGCTCCATTCAAAGGGCTGAATTTCATTGCAACAACCCTTCGCTTTCTGCAACAAGCCATACTTACGAGGTGCATCCTAAGAATGCCCTCACGAGGTGCAGTAATGCTGCACCACATCTAGAGTGACTCAAGTACAAATGTATTTTTTGTCAAACTGTACGATAGCAGAATGGACTACTGGAACATGCATATACACATATGGGTGACTTGTAGGTACACTATTGGCCCACTTTGTGCACTTGCACTTATTTACATGTCGCACAGAGTATGAAGGTGCTGCTGTGCCATACTTTGTATTTCGCCCTTGAGTTGTGCCTCTTTAGTTTTATTACAGTAAAAAATCTATGTACTGCACCTGAGTGATATGTGCACTAATAAAATGATTGACTGGCACACTGTGACGTCTCTCTTGTTATATTATGCTAGGTAAATGCTTGCAATGCACACTATGACAAACAAACCAGTTTGCATGTGAAACAAAGTTAGTTTAGGCAAGCATTTTGAATACCAATTACATTTCTAAACTGATGTAGAGAAAAGAATGTTGGAGAGGGTGAGGGGCACGTATATTATGACGATTCATTGAATACTACTGCCTCTTGAAGGCAAAACTACGTCAGTACACAAATTCGCACCATGTCTGAAAGTCCAAAATCTCGCTAACAGAGCTTCTCTGTGGGTTGTGTTGCGCCGTCCAGGAACTTGAGGGCTCCAAAATATTTCCATTTACCGACGTAAACGTCGTCAGCTGCCTGGCCACTCTTCGTCTGAATAACTTTCTTCTGCTCCTTGCGGTACATGTGCCGCTTGTTTTGCATGAACGATTTTATCCCGTCCGGAAAAAAAAGGAGCTTTAGCGCACTTGTTCACGACTACCCAGCGATGCGAGATTTACTGTTGGGACGTCGTACACAATTGTAGCAGCGTTTAAGTCTGCGATCATAGATTTACTTCACAGCCTGAAATAAAGTACCCGATCACAGTTTTGAGCGTCGACTATTGCAATCACTTGGAGTTTACGCATTGCAAATCCAAAACAATCGTATAGGGAAGACTCGCTTTGGCATTTACATCTGACATGCGGCAGGTGTTTGGCTACCCTATCATTTGGTCATTTGGTCAAATACGTTGAACTAGCCCTAAATGCTTGCAATTAGAAAAACGTGCTACTCACCCACAGTGTACGGCGCGAACTCGGGGTGGCGGAGGGCCATTTCGTCCGCTATCTGCTTCCAGATGCCATTTTTTATCCCAGTTTTATTGTAGTCTTGGTTGCCGGGGTCCCAAAGAACCAGAAGCACCTCCAACAAAGATAAAAAATGTACCGTCCTCTGACTGTTGACAGCAAAAGAGAAAGCTGCAAGCAGCGGTAGCAATGCAGGGCAAGGAGCGATGAAGTGATAGTCGTGACGATGACTGTGATTACGCCGTGCTCATCGCATATGGTAAATGATGTTTTAAGAGAACAGCTTAATTACAAATACAACATTAAAATAAACCGCGTAGTGGTACAGCATCCTAAGCGACCTGAAGTCCTTCGGCATGTTGGGTAACATGCTGAACACACTTTCCAGCTACTTTTCTGAAAGAACCTTTCGTGTTAGAATTGGCAGTGCATTCTCACGGGCTCATGTGCAGGAAAATGGCGTGCCGCAAGGCGGAGTTTTGTTGCGCTCTGTTTATTGCAAAAATGAATTCACTCAGAAAGGCATTGCCACTATCAATTTCCTGCTCAATCTATGTAGACGACGTGCATTATCCCTTAACTCTTCTAACCGATGGGCACGCCTACTATCAAAAGGACTTGGAGGAAACAAGAAAGTAAATTTGTGTAAGTATAAAAGCAATGTAATAGACTGTCTACTTTTGAAGCTACATTTCTTTTTTTAATAGCTGTGCAATCAGTTCAGCAAGCCAGCACTCAGTCCTAAAATTAAATAAGGAGACTGGAGTGGCACATATGCTGCTTGTGCAGCTGGTGGCCTAAAAGTGTGCCCAAGGTTGTCCTTTTTTTATGACAACATAACATTTATTTATGACCACACAACTCCAAATTTATCTAGCAAAGTTCTTTTTCTCTGCTCTGGTTAGTGCAGAAGTGTTGCACACAGACAAGGCAAAATCTGTGAATCACCTAGGCCTCCTGAACATGGGAAGTGGTAACATCAGTCACATTGCTAATGCAACAAGTAAAATTGTGACAAATTTATAAACAGGGTTCTGGATGAATTTCCGCTGCCGACATCTGAAAAATAAGCTCATATGTGAAGGCAGGTTGAGTTCCACTAAACAAGCTTTATATTTAAAGAAACTTTTATACTGCCTACATGGACCAGCAAAAGGCCTACCTGGCAAAACCAAATATTTGGCATTGTTGATGGCTGGCTTTGAGTCTCCTTTGGTCCGGTTTGACTCGGCGCCTGTGACGCTTCGGCCAACAAGCCCTTCAATTGAAAAAATCGCGACAGCAGCCTCCCGGACAAACTTCCTGTTGCCCTTCAGGCGCATGAGGCGGGTGTAGGCTCCTTCCGAGATGTAAACATCTGAACCCAGGTACACCTGAAACATTTTGCAAGCAGCAAATAATAAGCTTGAAATGAGCCCTGCAATGCCTACAAGTGTGCAAGAAATCGTTTTGAAAGGATTGCTGAAAGCAAAAACATGATGAAATTATTGTCCCTACAATGGTGTATTTATGGTGCAAAACCAGGGTTCATAAAAGTTCACGGATAAGCATGAATGAATGAATGTGCTTTATTTAAAGGAGGCACGGAGCCCTTTGGGGGGAAGGAGGTACGTGGGGAGGGGATGAAGTAGGATATCACTAAAGTTTTTTGTGGGATCATAGGTCCTTTCGAGGGCGTCTTCGTTCTTGGGTGCCGCCTAAAAAACACATGGTCAGGCCCACTCTATAATGCTTTGTAGAGACCACTCTCTAGTGCGCATCGGCCTAATGCTCCGAGTAAGGATGCGTTACTCTGGAGTAGCTGCAAGTGCGCGTGAGTGTCAGATGGCAGTGGCCACTTGTCAAGCAGGCCGGCTCTGCCCTTGTCATAAAACGTTTTGTATGTACTAACCTTCCCCTCTATGGTGGCATAGAGGAGTCCTTGCTCTCTCTCGGGTGCAGGTTGAGGCTGGGTCTGCTGGGCAGCTTTCGCAGTGGGCCTATTGTTGCTGAACTATTCGGCAAGGTGATCACCACAGAAGGGATTGGAGGCGCATCTGGGCTAACAGGCCACTAAGGCTTCTGAATGCTGCCTGTTGATAGGGGTTCCTGCGGGCACACCGAAAATCTGCGTTTCTGGAATCGAACAAGGCATAATATTTGCATTTAAACCTTAGTGAAATAAACAAAAAAAAAAAATCCCTCGCTGAAGTCATCCTGAGCGGACTCCACACAAAATGTATATCTGCTACTGTGACACATTTACTACATGAGACCGAGAAACTATA